>NC_051183.1:138988961-139034832 GCF_013339695.2 Rhipicephalus sanguineus | reverse complement strand
GAGGTCGTGCAGACTTGTCACAAGACTGGCAAATCACACACGTGCGCACAAGTTCTTCATGTGGCTGTCCATGCATGGCGACCAATAGGACTCTCTCAGGCGCGCTTTGGTACGACTAATGCCTGGGTGTGACTCGTGGGCCAGATCCATAAGACGCCGTGTCACAGTCGCAGGCACGACAATCCTGTCACCCCGGCACAGTGTATCACTGACGACAGAGAGTTCAGCTCTCACGTAAAAATAAGGCAGCAACTCTTTTGACAATGCTTTCTTGTCAGGCCAAGAAGTAGTCGTGAAGTGCTTAACTTCACAAATAACCTTATCATTGGCACTTGCTTCTTGAAGTTCTTGCATGGTAACTACTGGAGACAAAAGACATATAAATTCTTCTTCGGATGTATCGCGGATTGAACTCGGTAGGGTAACCTGGAGAGCGCGTCGGCCACGACGTTTTCGCTGCCCTTCCTGTATTCAACGGTATAGTTGTAGCAGAGCAACCGTGATGGCCAGCGCGCAGTCCTTAATGGTCGGTTACCAGTGCCTTTCGTCGAAAGGAGCGTAACCAAAGCCGCGTGATCTGTTTGTAAGATGAAAGGTCGTCCCCACAAGCAAACGTGCCAGTGTTCGCAAGCCCAGACGAAGGCAACGGCCTCACGTTCGCCGACTGAGTGTTTCCGTTCATGCGGTTGAAGTGTGCGTGAGGCGAATGCGACAGTTTGCAGCGAGGTTCCGTTATCCTTCTGAAGTACAGCACCTAGTCCATATCCTGAGGCATCAGTTGTAACGTGCACAGGTAAGTCAGGATCAAAAACATGAAGAACTTCGCAAGATGTAAGCAGAGATTTCAGCCACTCCAAACTGCTATTTGCTGCCGTACTCCAAACGAAAGGCGCATTTCCCCGAAGCAAGGCACGCATTGGCTCGACAACATCAGAAAAATGAGGGATGAATTTGGAGTAGAAGCCTGCAAGTCCCAGCAGCGAGCGAAGTTCGTTTATGTTTGCAGGTGATGGTGCCTTGATTATCGCCTCAATGGATGACATCAACGGAAATAATCCTCTGGCGGTGACAACGTGGCCTAGAAAAGTCAACTCTGCTACGTCAAAACACATTTGTGGTTGAGCCTGAGGCCAGCATCAGAAAGAAGTTTCAAAACAGCGCGCAAATTGCCCAAATGATCCTCTCGGGAGCGCCCATACACGATGATGTCAACAATGTAGAATAGGACACATTTGCACCCTTTCAGGATCATATGCATCTTTTTCTGAAACGCTGAGGGCGCCGATGCCAGTCCGAAGCAAACCCTCTTGAAGCGAAATAGTCCGTCATGTGTTATGAACGTGGTAAGGTCACGGCTCTCTGGACTGAGTGGTAACTGGTGGTATGCAGAAGCTAAATCTAGCTCCGAGAAGCGCTGTGCCCCAGCCAAGCTGTTCAGGAGTTCCTCAGTTTGTGGCAAAGGAAAACTGTCGACTACTACAGCTTTGTTTGGCTCAACGCACATGCGAATCGAGCCATCTTTTCTTCTGGCTACGACAATAGGTGAGACCCACTCTGAAGAGTCGACGCGCTCAATGATGCCCTGAACTTCTACTTTCTGAACTTCGGCCGAGACTTGCTCGCGAATGACGAGTGGTAGTCGTCTCAACTTGCTGGCCACCGGTTGGACAGACGCGCGAACTTTGACCTTGTGAGTAAAACCTTTCACAGTTCCCAGCTCTTTTGCAAATAGGTGCTCAAACTCGGACCGTAATTCCGGAGGTAGCACAGGAGTTTCTTGCGTCATTAGAGGACACCTGAGAGGCGACCCTTGAATCTTCATATCCAGAGCCGCGATGCCATCTAGTCCAAGAATGGTTGTTCCTCCAGGCACAACGTAAAGTAGGACAGAAGTGCATCGGCCATGGAATGAGGCCGTAGCAATGAAACATCCTTGTATAGGAATTGCTGACATAGAATAATCGAGGAGCTGGACGGACGTAGACGTCAGTGGATACGCTTTGGGAAAATGGGGTTGGTAAAGTTCTTCGGCCAAGATCGAAAGCGATGATCCTGTGTCGATCAAGAATGACACAGAAATTCCTTCAATTTCCAACGCTGCGTATATTCCCTTCTTACGGCTGCAGATTTGACAGACACTTAGGTGGTAGTCTGGGTCAGCTGTGTCGTTATCTTCGGCGACATGCTGAACATTTTTCTCACACTTTCGTAGCGACTTGCACACCTTTTCAAAATGGCCCATTTTCTCACAGTTTCGACACTTATGTGCGTTGGCCTTGCACTGAGAGCTATTTGCAAGGTGGGCCGTAGGACCACAACGGAAGCATTCTTGCTCTTTCTGAGATCTGCGACACTGACTTTGCATGTCATAGCAAGTACACGTGCTACAATGTCTTTCTCTCTGGTATGAAATATTAGCATCTTTTACACGATGAACTAGTGATTCATTTTGTGCAAGTTCTCTTGCTTCTGTAGTCGCTTGATCGTGCTGTTTCGCAATGGTAAGAGCCCTAGAAAGCGTGAGAGACTCTTCCAGCAGAAGGCGTTCACGTAAATACCCACTTGAAGTTTTCTCAGCTGGTCGCGTATCATGTCGTCCGTCAGGTCAACGAAATTGCATGCTCCTACGAGACTTCTCAGCGCGGTGACGTAATCAGCCGCAGTCTCACCTGGAGCTTGCGTACGTCGACGGAAACGGTGACGCGCTGCAGTGACGTTCACCGTGCTCTTGAAGTGACCTTCCAGCGTCGCGATGGCGTGGTCGAAGTCATACGGGCTTGGAGAGGACGCTAATGTTCCTCCCGCAGCGCTCGAAGCCATAAGGCACGGGTCGTCCGTTGTCGTCAGTGTCTGGAAAATGCGCTGTCCTTCCAAGCCCAAGCACTTGAGCAGGATCGCCTTCCGACGAATAGCAGGTAGATCGGAGGCGCCCGAAGCAATCATGTAGTTCTTGAATGCCTGAATCCATTGCTCCCATGGGATGTCCGGGTGTCTTGGTGACGACAGGAACTGAGGTGGCGGTTGTAGCCCCGAAATACTCATCGTGGAGGACGACAGGCAACAAACGAAGTCTCAGATGAGGGTCAAGCCGGTAGGACATGGGTTGGTGAATCTTCGTCGCCAAAATATGTTATATAGTGCATAATAATTATGACAGCATTAGCGAAGACATCACTGTTTATTGTATCTTCTTCCTTCTCCCTGAGGCGGCCGCCGAGCGCGTGCCATCTCACAGCGCCGTCGTCGGTAGCGACGCCTTATATAACAGCTTCCACACTAAACGCTCACGAGGAAAGGACCATTTGGGATTAGTTTATTGCCACACGTCGCCATGTTTTGCCGCACTGCTATGCGCGAGGTCGATCAAGGCCTGTTTGTTGAAGGATTCCGCGGGATATTTTGCCTAGAAGACGAGAATGCTTTGGACGCGTTCGAATAAATAATACTGAAAGACAACGGGCGGAAAAAACGAAAGCCATATGCTGCATCGAGTATCTTTGCTCATTCGCCAAGAAAGAAGGAACGGAAGCAACCCTTCTAGCGACCGAGGGGGGATCAGTGCTCACAGCAAACCTTCCTAGGAAAAAGTTTGTTATGAATTCCTGCAATAAAACGTATTTTTTAAATAAGAGGTCTTTTATTATCTTGCACCTAGCGACATAACTAAGCTTCTCGGTTTATAGTCTCGTTTTAGGGTCTGAAGGTGTATACGTACCCCACATTTATTTGAAATTGCATTGGGTAACATTGTGGCATACCTTTATATCTGCGGCGCACGTAAGCCGCGGAGTAGGCAAAAGACAGCTTTGAATAAATGGATTTCTTCAGAAAGCAGATAAACATTAAAATGGGGGAGGCACTAGCGGTCATGCTCTATTTCCTAGATCTTGAAAGGTACTCTGTTTGCTGATATTCCACACATGCAGTAAAACAATTTAAAAAAACTGGGAGATCCCACACTGTTGGAATCGATATAATGCGAAGCAGCCAGCAAAGAGCTGCATACATCGCCTTGTTTTGTCTTTGGAGCAAATGAAGTTATTTATGCTATGGCATCTAGTTCACTATATATCCCATGTTTGCCACACATGCGTGCATGTACAATCTGGTATATACCGTGCTAATGAAACGTGTATTCTGGTATATGCAATGCATGACTCGTGCACCTCAGGACTTACAATAAAGTTTCGCATCAATCCATCCATCCATGACCTATCACTTATGTTCATCACGCACTCTGTCATGCCATACCAATTTTAGTATATATCCAGTTAACAAAAGGACCGGAAGCTCACCATGACAGTATCATGTAAATCATACCGTGCATGAAATGTATATCATGATTCACATGTTAGGAACTGTCATTTATGTTCCTCACACAGTCGCGCCACACAATACCAATTTTGGTGTATATCGAGCTAGCGAACCAGCCGTTAGTACACCATCAACCTGGTGCGTAAATCATGCCGTATATAGCATGCATGTCATGATTTTCATGTTACCACCTGTCATTTATATTCGTCATACAGTAACGTCGCGCATTACAGAATTTGGTACATGTCGAGCCAGCGAAACGGCCGCGAGCGCACCATAAGCGTGGCATGTAAATCATGCTATACACGGCACGCATGTCATGGTTTTGCTGTCACCACCTGTCATTTATTATTTTCATACAGTCATGTCGCACAATAACAATTTCGGTGTCTATCAAGCAAGATAAACGACCGCGATTGCACCATGAGCGTTGCATATAAATCATGTCGTATATGACATGCATATCATGATTTTTATGTTACCACGTGTCATTATGTTCGTCGTACAGAAGTGTCTCGTCATACCAGTTTTGTTATGTGTACGTTCATTTAAACTGCCGCGAGCGCCCCGAGACCATGTAATGTAAATTATGCTCTACATGACATGCGTGTCATGATTTGCACTTTAGGACTTGTCACTTAGGTTCCTCATGAACTCTTGTTATGCCATACCAATTTTGGTATATATCAAACTAACGAAACGGCCGCAAGAGCGCAAAAGACCGTGGCATGTAAATCATGCTGTTCACGACACGCATATCGTGATTTTCATGTTATGACCTATCATTTACGTTTGAAATACGTTCATGTTAAGGCGTGCCAATTTTGTTATGCATCCCATTCACGAAAGGGCCAGGAGAAGAGAAAGTCGTAGGCGTAAGTAGCTAGATACGGAACTACGCAGCGCAGATACGCTACCGTAAGACGGTGCAGCTCCTCCTTTCCAGGTCGTCGAGCATTTGCCAGTGAAGGCACCACAAAAGCTTTTTAAAAAATTGCTGTGGGGTTGTCACATGTCATTGTTGCCCGTCAGCCTACACATTTTTAACAAAACACCTGTCGTTTGGGGTACGCATTTTCACTAGAACGGGGAGCGGCAATAGCACAACCAGCGGGAAAGGAGGAACGCTACCGTACTGCCTTGCCGTATTATCGTACCGTATTTCCGTAACTTGATAAAACTCTCTACTATCTAAGCATACGGATTTACTTTGTTGGCCACAGCGCCCAGCACTTTGCGGCTGCAATCAGTCAAACCATTCCAGTTAAGCTTGCTGACGACTGTACATCACAAATGTTGGCTAAAGTTTAGCGACTGAGATTAATGAGCGACGGAGCTATCACGAGGGAAAGCCCCGTACAGGGTATACATGCCGTGGCGTCACGCCACGCTACGTCATAACTGTAGCGAGTTAATGGGAGCGAGAAGTTACGAAGTCGTCCTCTATCGGACGCGCCTGACTCGCCAGATAACGGCATCACGCTCTGCAAAGATTTGGCTGTCGGTGTTCTACAAACACAGTACGGGAAAGCCTTCCTGGCCATTTCCGGTGTGAGGACGAACATCGGCACATGCAGAAGCTTATCGCACTCGGCTGGCTCTCACCAGAGGTTCGCACTCTGACCACGCCCTGCCTGCCGCTGCTGCTGCTGCAATCGTCGCTGTTGCTGCATACCTTAATAAATCCCCATAACAATTGGGGGAGATGCGCAGTAAAGAAAATCTGGAACTTCGCATCCGGAAATTCAATCCCGCCTCTACATTGCCGGAAGAGGGACCAACCCAATCACATTAGCCCGGTGCCCCGCTGACTGCAGTGGTCTGTCCTGGCCCGTTGCGGCTCCGTGACCCACCGATCTTCAGAGGTACAGAAGAGCAAGATGTGGAAAGATAACTTGTGAGCGAATTGATGCGAGCTAGTTGGTAGAAAGTCATAGTGAAAAACAGCACGACGTAGACACAGACTAGGAAGTACATCGGACTAGCGCTGGTAAGGTGTACTTCCTAGTCTCTGTCTACGTCGCGCTGTTTTTCACTATGAAGATGTGGAAGACTGGCTCGCTGAATACGAACGGGCGAGCGTGATCAACCACTGGGACGACACCGGAAACTCAATTACGTGCCATGTTACTTGAGCGTTCTCTCCAGCGAAGGGCAGACGCGACATGCGGACTATGTGCTTCGGCGCACACTGCCTTGCGTAGCTTACAAAGAGAGGACTGTTGGAATCTTAGCGCCGATCGAGGCTGGTGTGGCGGCACTCATTTACCGCAGACGCGTGCAGCAGCGCCTGGGGCACTGCTTACATACGTTTATATACGTAAATTATCGCTTTTGTCGATTTTCAACACCCACCAGCTAATGTTGATCAATCATGCTCTTTCGCGCGTCTGCGACGTCGCCGTCTCCTTTAAAATACATATATCCTAATATATTAATGTGCAAGTCTAGCTTATGTTGCAGACGCCCCGCCACGGGGGTCTAGTGGTTATGGCGCTCGACTGCTGACCCGAAGGTCGCGGGATCGAATCGCGGCCGCGGTGGCTGCATTTTCGATGGAGGCGAAATTGCTTGAGGCCCGTGTACCTAGATTTAGGTGCACGTAAGGAACCCCAGGTGGTCGAAATTTCCGGAGCCCTCCACTACAGCGTCCCTCATAATCATATCGCGGTTTTGGGACGTTAAACCCCAGATCTTAGTAATATGTTGCAGAAGAGCGACTAAATTGCGCGGATAAATGAGAACTGAGGGTGAAGGGCGCTTTTGCGCGCGCTGATCATTTTCGAACCAAAGCGCAGTGCCGATCCCGTTGACGAAACAAGTTCGCCTCGGTACATTCTTTTTCTTCTTTCAGGTAACCGATAAATTCGATTAAATATAGTGTTACCTCGTTCCCGGCATTGGTGGAGCTCCCTCGTTGCCTGAACAACACACGAATAATTGGTAGTCATAGCAGAAGCAGTGGCGAAGCCACGGGGGGCAGGGGGGCACACCGAATTTTTTTTTGCTATGGCATACAGAGCCCGAAATGACACTTGACCACATCTGCGTGCCCGGCCCCCACTTCAAATCAAGGACGTGCCCCCCCCCCCCCCCGCGAAAAAAATTTCTGCCTACGCCCCTGAGCAGAAGGAAGATAAAAAAACAGCAGCTAGCGACTGGTTTCGTTTTCGCGCCCAACAAGACATGGCCGATTGAGCTCATGAGATTGTCAGCAGATGACGTTGTACATTTTTAATGTCCCAGGATCACATCAGGAAGGGGAGGTGGGGGGGGGGTTGGAATGCTAATTCATAGAAGAACAAAATGGAGAGAGTGAAACAAACGTGTTCAGAGCACATATGGGTTTCGGGCACAGTAGGTGGAAAGAAAACGTGGCTAGGTGTAGCTTACTTGTGGACAGGGAATAACTGCAGAGAAAAGAATCGGGAGATAGTGAAATGCGTAAGCACCGATATTAAAGAATTTGGTCATGATGCCGAAATAATCCTTCTAGGGGACATGAATGCTCACATTCATGACCTTGATGGATATTCAGACACCAATGGCAAGTTATTGCTAGATCTCTGCGAGCAACATAGTCTTGAGATAGTTAACGTGGGGCCTAAGTGTGAGGGGCAGATCACGTGGGAAGTCGGAAACAGGCAATCGAGCATTGATTACTGTCTCATGACAGAAGGAATATATGACAAACTTGGAGAGATGAGAATAGACGAAGAAGGCATTAACAGCTTGGGTAGTGATCATAAACGCATAATATTACAAATTGGATATAAAACTCAAAATAAGAACATAGAATCAAAGTTTGGCAGCTCGTATCTAAATGACAAACAAATAACAAATATAGCCGCAAGAGTCGACGAAAAAGTAGACGAACTACCAGGCAAAGACTGGAAATATAGTGGGCTGCTACATGTAATCACGAAAAACTGGAAATAGAGAAGAAAACTATTTGTTGGAAAGGAAAGAAAAAGCCAAAAAGTTGGTGGAACAAAGAAATCCGGGAAGCGATCGAGATGCGACGTCAGGCATCACGGGAGCACAGATAGGCAAAAAAGGAGAAGCGTCCTCAGGACGAAGTCAACAAAATATGGAAAATATATTTAGAGCAAAAATTCATTGTGCAGAAATTAATCGAGGCAAAAATTAAAGGTGAAAGTGAACGCTGGATGACAGAGATTCGCGAAAGGAAGAAGGCCGCGCCTAGGATATTTTGGAGCCACCTAAAAGCGCTAGGTAGAAAGTCTGTCACAATGCAACAACGTTTGGTAGATGAAGGACGAAATCAATTGGAAGGGCATGAAGCGCTAGGTTACATCCGAAAGATAACAGCCGATTCGTTTAAAAAGGTCCCCCAGGGGATTCCCTCGGTGAGTAAAAGTACGCAAAGGAGAGCAACCGACGAAGATGTAGTACTAGAGAATTTCAATTGGAAGAAGGCCGAAGGAAAAATTCCTAAGCGCACTACTCCGGGCTTAGATGGGGTTCCCGTCAGCCTCATTAACGAACTCGGACATAACACTAAAGGAGCACTGCTGAAAGCCGTAGGAAAGTGCTTACAGGAGAGACAGTTGGCGAAAAAGTAGAATGAACTTAATCTATAAAGGAAGGTGAGAAAAGGATAACATTCGCTCGTATAGACCGCTAACAATTACATCGGTGCTATACAGGTTGGCGATGCAGGCAGTAAAATTAGAAAATAGAAGCGTGGGTAGAACAAAATGATATTTTGGGAGAACTTCAGAATGGATTTCGAATCGACAGGCGGTTAGACGATAATCTGTTTGTTCTTACCCAGTGTATAGAAATATCTAAAATAGAAAACAGGCCCTTATACGTAGCTTATTTAGATATCACCGGGGCGTATGACAACGTTAATCAGGAAATTTTGTGGGATATATTGAAGGAAGTGGGCGTAGATGACGACTGTGTACAGCTTTTGAGGGAAATATACCGAGAAAATACAGTTTGTATAGAATGGGAAGGAATAAGTAGCAAGGACAGCGTTGAAATTAGCAAGGGGCTGAGACAGGGATTTCCTTTGTCCCCGCTGTTATTCATGCTGTACATGGCGAGGATGGAACAAGCGCTAGAAGGTAGCAACATTGGATTTAATTTGTCACACAAACAGGTCGGAGCGATGGTTGAGCAGAAGCTTCCAGGTCTATTTTGTGCTGATGATATTGTCTTATTTGCGGACAGTCAAGATGATATACAGCGACTGGCAGATATATGCGGAAGGGAGTGTGAGGCTCTAGGACTAGGATTTAGTGCAACAAAATGTGGATTGATGGTATTCAATGATCACGGAGACCATACGGTCTTAATACAGGGCCAAAATATACCGAGGGTAAGCGAGTACAAGTACTGAAAAACCAAAAAGACGCGTACCATCAAGGAAAAAAGTAAGGACAGGACAGAAAGGACGCCCTTTTTGTCCTGTCCTTACTTTTTTCCTTGATGGTACGCGTCTTTTTGGTTTTTCAGTAAGCATGTACCAACTAGCCCAACAAAAAGTTCTATTGAGTACAAGTACCTCGGAGTATGGGTAAATAAGGGGGATATATATATGGAGGTACAAGAGAAAGCATCGGTAGCAAAGGGAAAGAGGAATGCTGCAATTATGAAGCACAGAGCTTTATGGGGATACAACAGGTACGAGGTGTTTTGAGGGCTGTGGAAGGGTGTGATGGTTCCGGGGCTTGCATTTGGGAACTCAGTGATGTGCATGAAGTCAGAGGTGCAATCAGGAATGGATGTAAATCAAAGGAAGGTGGGCAGCCTCGCGTTGGGCGCTCACGGGAAGACGAGAAATGAGGCGGTAAAGGGTGATATGGGATGGACAGGCTTTGAAGTGAGGGAAGCGCAGAGCAAAATGAGATTCGAAGAGAGGCTGAGGAAAATGAAGAAGAGTAGATGGGCAGAGAAGGTTTTCAGGTATTTGTATAGAAAAAGCGTTGACACGCAGTGGAGAAAATTACACCATCTCCCGCTAAAGGGGACCATGAGGCGATGCGAAGCCGGAGCACTTGCACGATCGCGTTCCGTTGGCGTTCGTTGGGCATGCTACCGACCTCGCGTCGTGGAACGCGAAGAGGGACGCTACGCGCGTCGTATCTTCCATCTAGCCTGGCCGTTAATTCTCACAGGGCGAGCGGGGAACGCGGTCGACAGGCGGGCGAGAGGGGGGCAGCGTAGGAGAGGAGAGAGAAGGGGAGGGGACGCGCATGCGCTCGAGCTCATCGCGGCGTTGCGCAGGAGAGAATTTCTGCATGTCTAGCCCGCGTTTCAGAGGAAGAGCGGAAAGGGGAAGGGGAGAGGGAAAGTGGAGAGGGGAAGGAGAGAGGGAAAGTGGAGAGGGGAAGGGGAGAAGGTGAGTGGAGAGGTGGTGTGTGGAGAGGGTATGCGCATGCGCAGTAAGGGTGGTCACGCCGCACACCACCACCACCACCACCACCACCGGATTGAGCTCCGCCTTAAGATACTTCGCATCTAAAAAGAACTAGGAGGCTCACCAGTAAATATACGGCTAGCAGTGCGGGCGATATGGCAACAAGGAGCATTAAGCGGAAGGTCAGAGAGGCGGAGAGGACTTATTGGATGACAGCGATGGAAAAGAAGCCGGCTCTGAGTAACTACCGAAAAGGAGAAAGCGAAATAAGGAGGGAAAGGTTTTATGATAATTCAAGGGGAAGCGCTTTACTGTTTGAAGTAAGGTCGGTCTGCCTTAGAACGCGTAGTTAAAAGCGAGATTCAGTAACGAAGAAGAACAATGTACATGCTGCGGGGGAACTAAGGAAACGATGGAACATGTACTGATTGAATGTGGCGATATTCACCCAGGTAAACGTGTGGGCACGAGTCTACATGAAGCCTTGGGTTTTAGGGACAACAATGGAAATCTGAACACGCCCGCGATAGAAATAAGTAAGAGGCGGTTAGAGTACTGGTGGCAGAAAAGTAGAGATAAAGTACAAAAATAAAAAATTGGGGATAAAAAGGTCATTCTGCCTTAAGAAGCAGAGAGATGGACCGTGAATTTATATTTTTTGGTATAATAACATAGATTTAATCAATGTAGATAAGGCATTAGGACAACATGAAACAAGGAAGATTTTTTTTCCTTCGAGCATGGTGGCAGACATGTCACCGCCCCGTTATAATGGGGACGCTCATAGCATCCATCCATCCACCCTTCCCTTATTGGAAGTGTAATTGCAGTATGCGCGCTAGGAAGGTTCACAACAGTGAAATACTTCGCGAATTAACAGGCACAAGTGCATCGAAAAGTGGGTACGTTCGCACGGCCCAATGATGTCACACACGCAGCAGCGGTGGCGGCTGTCGGCAGCGGAGAGTCGAGCAGTGGAGCGTCCACACCCTGCGGATCGCCCATTGTTACTGCTGTCGACTTTTAACGTAGCCCAAACGTGGACTGCCGTAGTAATGCCAACAGAGGTGTCTTGTGAAAATTTCTACAACGACGACGTATGAAACAGTCTTGTGCATGAGCGTTCTGAGCAATGAATGAAACGAAATGCACTGCGCATCGAGCATAGGCAAGTACGCTGACGCATGTACAAAGTGACTCAGATTCGTTTCCGAGGTGGAAATAGTCAATATGTGTCCAGTTGCTTCGAGTTGTCGATGAATTCGCCCTCGCGCTGCCAATTGCTAGCTTCCTGGCTAGCTCAATTGGTAAAGCGACCGGCCCGGAAAGGCGTTGTTCCCGGGTTCGAACCCCGGACCAGGATGAATTTTTCGGCGACTAAAAGGCTTTATCTCTGAAAAATCTGTATGCATTTCTTTGTGGCTTCGTGCTAGAAATGGGAGGTTGTCTATTTTCCCTTTCTTAAAGGGCCCCTCACCAGGTTTGACAATTTTGAGCTAACGAGCGCAATGCATACACAGGGCGTTGACGATCACGCCTGCGAAAATTTGCAACGCTACGCGCCGCGGAAATGGGTCGAATTTCGTGGTGAACGCTGCTTGCCCTTCCTCTCGCGGGCGCGCGCTTTAGAGAATGAGGGGATGACGTACATGAGAAAATGGCCCTACGTAGATGGTAGTGCTGTGACGTCGCTCCTCTGCGTAGACGACTGTGCTCTGACGTCGCCAACAGTAGCACGTGACGCTGCGATAATTATTTGACACGACATGTGTAGTTTGTGTAATTTGTTGTTGAATAGAATAATAAAACTTGAGAGACATAATAAGACACACAAAGGGAATGTGTGCGTCTTTTTCATTTTGTTTCGTGATTTGCAGCGAGGTGCGGGGCTAATGTGCCTCCCTTTCCCATGCGTTCGTGTCCCCGCGGTTAGCGCATCGAGCAGACGCCAGCCCTGGAAACGAAAGTAATGTTCTGGCGCGTTCGAGCACTCATTATGCACATTTATTCTACCGCGTCCAAGTAAACGTTAATGTGGCACTGGCTCATGATACCGCCACTCTCATGCCCGTTGAAATGTCTCAACTTTCATGCCCGTCCCGCAGAAACAGGCAGTACACCACAGAGAACGCCGACAAAACGCCCACGGCTGCTACATAAAAAAATTCACAGCATATCCACGGAGTGAATGATGATGAGTGGGCGAAGCTGCGGAGGTTCATCGGTAAACCGTGAATCTTCCGTGAATTCTGCCCAGTACATCATCACCGACGTGAGATCGGGCGCGTTTATACTAAAGGTTCGATGAGAGTTATGACGACTTGCAGCTCACTTTAATTTTACATGTACGCTGTGAATTTTCATTGTTTAGAAAACCATTGCTTTAGAAAACTTCTGGCGTCTTTCGTTGGTTTATTTCATCAATCAACGACGTTTTGAACGACATTTTTATTGTTTAATCACGCACAGCAGAAATCTCACCAGGCACTACCTTGGAGGTAAACAATGGCTGCTAATGGGAATGAGAGACAGAAGAAGTCGGCTTTTAGCTAACACTTACACTTCTACTTCTACTAACGTTTCCTACTGGAACATGCCAATGGCTGCTAAGGGGGAATGAGAGACAGAAGAATTCGGCTTTTAGTTAACGCGCACGCTGCGAATTTTTTATTGTTCAACAACGCACAGAAAGAATCTCCCACCGGCACCACCTTGGAGGTCAAGATCTGGTACTAGCGTTACGACTGGTTACGCACTACGAGGGACGAACGGCTGCCGCTTTAAGGAGCTTCGCCCCTAAAAAGGGGCGAAGCTCCTTAAGGCGCTCGCGTGGAACGCCGTTCGCGTGCTCGCGCTGGCTCGGGCACGTCACGCACACGTGACCATGCATGCGCATGGCGTGTTCATGCGTATGTGTCTAGTGAAGAGGGCAGGGAAAAGATTTGGCTTGCGAAGGCTACACGGGGCGAGTGGTTTGAAGCTCGCCTCCTCGCACATGGTTTCGCGCCGCTACAAATCATTGTTTTTCTCAGCTCGTAATGAAACGATTTGAAAAATTCTTGGGGCATACTGCCCTTCATTCGGCATACAACAACTTCCAGCGTCTAACTAAAATTTGCTATGTGGCCTGGTGAGGGGCCCTTTAACCCTTCCGCCACCTTGCGGGATTCCGCAGAACTGATTTTCAATATGTGTCCAGTTGCTTCGAGTTGTCGATGAATTCGCCCTCGCGCTGCCAATTGCTAGCTTCCTGGTTAGCTCAATTGGTAGAGCGACCGCCCCGGCGTTGGTCCCGGGTTCGAACCCCGGACCAGAACGAATTTTCCGGCGACTAAGGCCTCCTTATTTCTCAGAAATCCGCAGGGATTTCCTTGTGGCTTCCTGCTACAAATGGGTGGTTGTGTATTTTCCCTTTCCCATTACCAAGGTGTGTGAGTAAATACCCACGAGTGTGCAGCAAGATCTGAGTGTCAACGTGAATGAATACCTGAGTCTGAGATCCCGTGAGTAGCCTACAACGCGAGTCAGCCTCTACATGATTATGAGTGTGACTGTGATACGTGAATATATGAACGTTATCGAGTACTGTTGATCCCAAAGTGTCTTTCTTCGAATGTCATATGGCCTCTCCTGTTTCCGGATGTCATCATGTGAATGCACGCTGATGTGTGCGTATATTGGGGGCTCTTGTCTGCGGACAAGCATATGCGTACATTGCTCAGTAAGGACGCAGCGGTGTAGCTCTGACCGCATGAGACTGCCGATCATCGATCATTATCACGCAAGCGAAATAGTACAACATAATAATAATTGTTGGAATTTACATCCCCAAACCACGACATGATTGCGAGGGACGCCGTAGTGGACGCCTCCGGAATTTTTGACCACCCGGTGGTCTTTAACGTGCACCTAAATCTAACTACACGAAAACCGAAATAGCCCAGCGTAAACCGTACGGTACCGCTGTAGTTCTCAAAGCATATTTTAATTTTTAGGGGGGTGTACGAGCTTTATGCTCGGAAAACATCACTCAGTCATTTATACAACGACTTGCGCCGCAACTGGGCATGCATTACCGAATCGTACATTGTACAGGGAATGCGCCAACGAAATGCCCACCGCCGTGTTCCCCACTTGCACCGTAGGTAGTACGTGAGGGCGCCGCCAGAAACATTTTACGGGAGGGGCTCGTTCAACCATACTTCATGTATGTTCGTGCGTGCGTTCATATGTGTGCGTGTCTATACAAACACATGAAAAATTGAAAACAATTTCTGGAAAGGGGCATGAACCCCCCCCCCCCCACCCCCGACGCGACTACCAGCGCTAGCGACGCGGCGGCAATTTCCGCCGTCACCCCCATGTAAGAATGGAATCGCCCGAGCGCGACGCGCGCATCGACCTTCCGAGTCAGCGGTCTGTCTGGATCGAGTGTCTCGGCCTGAAAGGTACTAATACGTGTCTGCGTTGCTTGACGCGCTTTCCCTTCGACCCCTCCGCTCGCGGCAACAGCGGGTGGATTCAATTCAACTTCACGCAACTGCGGGACTCTGGTGCAAGACTTTCTGAGGCAGGGCAGGTAGGTCGATATCTTAAATTTCTGTTGCATGTTATCGCAGTAGCCCGGATGAATAATAATAAATATGTCGCGGAAAGGCGAACTGCGCGGCAATTTTCCGTTGCCATAACACTGCCGTAGATCCCTCGATTATCGTAGCTGACTCGTTATTTCCGATTTATCTTTGTGCAAATCGAGTACGGCATTTTCTTCCAAAACATTATTATCTGTGAATTTAGGGCGACTCTTTTCAAAGAGGCTTAGTGGGAACCTTGTAGGCCCGTGCCAAGTGAAAACACTCCCTAGGACGCATGCGTCGAATTGGAAAACCGCCATGGATCTTTCTAGAAAGAACGATGCGCCCATTCCGGCCGAGGGGTGGCCGGCTGAGTCGCGAGAGTTTCGGCTGTTCGCCTTCTCCGGAATCTACACTTTCTGCGTTCACGCAAGCGATACGATGCATTGCACTGCCGCTTTTATAAACCTGTCGTAAGCTGTCGCCATAGCACATAGAAGGGGGATGGCTTTGCTTTGGGGAGGTCGCCCCATGGTCATCTGACGATGTACGCAAAGCCACGCCCCAACCGTTTATAATCTATTCTCTCCGTGCTCTTCGAATTGATTGCTTTCCACCCATTTCCTCGCGCTTATTATGCTTCAAACGCATGCCGTGTTGTTCAAGCCTTTTTAAACCAATCTCGTTATAACTATTTTGGTGGCGGCGTCGTACGCGAAAACATCAAAGCTCCTTTCTTAAAGGAAGGTGGTCGAATGCGAATCTTTCTTCCTTGCAAACTGAATCAAAGTCCAAAGCCAACGACCACGCAACGAATCCGAGAAATGTTGAACGACCCGATACGATGCAAATGCGATGTGACTGCCTGTTTAGGATTGTATTTTCTGAACGTTGAAGTTGAATGAAGACACATTTCGTGAACTTGCATAACCTTTCTTCTTAGATCAATTACACACAGACATGGACACTTTCACCCACAATTCTTTTGCACAGTATTGCCTTACAATCGCTGTGGTAACGGTCACAGGTTCTGCCATCGTAACGTGATACAGCTCACTTGCAAACGTGAGATCGATGCAAGAAATGTGTTGCGTCGTGGCTGTCTGCAGCGTCAGTTTCGAGTAGCGATCTAGCATGATCTGGTTGCGGGCAAGATCGCGCTCGCGCATACGTTCGCGTACGGCAGCCTCTTATTCTGCAGTGCGCTGCACCCGCGCTCTAGCCATGGTGACGGCCGGGAATGCATTGCGTGACGCGCGCAATGCAATGCAGATATAAACAGTTCATCTGGGTAGCGTGGCCTAGCAGTTCACATTGGCCTTATCTGTACAACTGCGAATGTAAACTGTAGTGTTCTACGATACGTATGTCGTGCGCCTTTGATAGTTCTATTCTGCGCACAGATAGTGCCATTGTGTAAGTTGGCTTTCCTGCAGTGCGTATTCGACACTCACGGACGAATCAGTGAGACACAGAAAGCTTCGCTTTAAAGCCAGCCGCCGGCGAGCGTTGAAATGTGTTGGGCTCGAAGTGTGCGCCGGTCACACGCGTGTTTGTATGCGCCGTTTTACAACAATATGCTGTCTCGATTGTGGTATCATCGGCTGTCAACCTTTTCTAATATGGCAGTCTGATATTTTTATCGAGGCGACTAGCCATTTCACGTCGCCACATTTAAATGTTGCCTGGATACGAGCGCATGACACTCATTGTTGCCTGTAGCAACTGGAATGTTGCGGTGCTAGGGACAAAGAGACGAAATATATGAAGGTCACCCTTGAAACGCACTTGCAACTGTTGGACCTAGCCCTAGCATGATGCCTAGTTAGCAGGGATGGGCGAATAGTAAGTTTGAGGTTCGAAGCGAATCCGAAGCGAATAGTGATTTGGTCGAATAATTTCAAACCGAATAGTTCAAATAGTATTTACCGCATATTATTAAAAAAAATAAGCATTTTTGTCATGACCCTTGCACAATACTTTTAAAGATTCGAACGAGGTATGAGTGAATGTGACTTTTTACAGCGAAAGCTGTTATGAGATCATTTCACCGGCCGTTTTTGGCGCTGTAGTTGTCCGCCGCCGCCGCCGCCGGTGTCCGTAACCAGTATCGCTCGAAATAAGAAAAAAAACGAAATATGAAAAAATTCCAGGATGGAACGAGGTTCGAACCTGGGCCCTCTGCGTGGGGGCCCAGTATTGAACCTCTGAGCCATGCCGGTGCTTGAAACTGCTTTGCAAAAAGGTCCTATACAGGCTTCATGTCGGGAAGGAACCACATTAGCATATGCAATATAGCGTGGTAGAATAGTAAAATAAGCACCAAGCGTCGCACAACGCGAATTCTGTAACCAGGCGTCACACAATGCGAATTGCGCAACGAGTAGGTTGTTGAATGCTTGCTTCCAACCCATTACAAAGGGATCTGCCATAATTCTTCGTCGTCATCAGGCACAGCATCAACAGAGTGCGCATAATGCCTTACGTGCGTTTGGCAGGTACCACGGCTCTCCTTAGAATGACGAAAAATGGCACAGTGCCTGCTGCCCTACTTCTCAAAAATTACAATGATTTATAGCGTAGTGGGTTCCTCGCAAGTGCACTTGTATTGGTTGCCAAAGAAGCCCATAAGCGCATGATCCATTTCCTCGGGGTATCAGTAAAGTTAATCGCCCCCCCCCCCCATCTCTCTCCCACGTCAACGTATGTTATACAGCATGACGGGGGAGGGAAATAGCGACCGGGCATCACCCAATGCAAATTACATAGCTGGTGGGCCGTTTAAAGATTCCAACCCATTACAAAGGGCTGAGCCACAATTCTTCATCGTCATCAGTCGTCGCGTCAACAAAGTGCACATAATGCCTTACAGACGCGTAGCTGGTGCCTCGCTTCTCCGCAGAATGACGAATAATTGCTTAGTAGGTGCTTCCCAACTACACAAAAATTGTGATTTATGGCGTAGTGGGTACCTTTCTAGTGTACTTGTATATTAGCCCCAAGAGAGCTTAACGGGCTCTAGAAACGCCGCTCTTCCAGCTTTCGCTGTGACTGTGCTGCTGGTTCAGCGCAGGCCTGGCGTTTTTTTTGGTTTGAAGTGAAGTGGAAGCAGCCTTGAATAGTATCAAGATTTGAATAGCAGTAGGGTGCAAGTTATAAGTGGTGCAATACCTTACAACTTAAAAATTACTATAATTAGTGCATATAAGCCCATATAACACGCTTTTAAACTTTAAAAAATATGTACATTTAACCTTGAAGCGTGGCTTTGCGGCAGTGGAGATTTTTCCTGGATGGGTTGTTTCACGGTGCAGCAACCAGACGCTGCAGCGAAACTACCTTTACAGGGGGTTATGTGCCGTCAAATGTATACATATATCCGTTCATTTCGAATACTTCGAAAGTTCGAATAATCTAAATTCATATCGAAGCGAATTCGAATACTTTAATATTCGTTCGAATATTCGAAACGCCCGAATATTCGCAAATCCCTACTAGTTACAGAACATAAACACTACTCCTTGGTGAAGTGCGTGCCGCAGCTTACAACGTGTTAGTGAAAGCGCATATGCCCATCAGTCGAGTGCTTCTGTGCCTGTCTAAATGTTTGTTGTTGCCTGCTGTAGTCGTTTTCTGCAATATTCATAGTATGAATGCGAAAGGATGGAGCAGCAGACCTGAATGGAATTCCGTGCAGCACGTTATGAATTTTCCGTCGTGGGGCGAATTATTGGAAAGCCTAATCAGCGAAGATTCTGCTCAATTTTTGCTTACGTGGCTCACTTTTGTTTATCGTAGACAAAAGAAAAATACTTACCAGGACATACATTTGCTATAATCTTTCCCTTTAGCCTAAAGTGATATTGAAGTTGAAAAAAAAACACGGCTGATCCCTCCGTCGTAGGAATCGGTATGACACGAAAGTGAAACGTATCTTCACAGAACTAGCGCCTATTGTGTAGTGATGTATGAGAGCTTGTA
Organism: Rhipicephalus sanguineus; assembly: GCF_013339695.2. Classification (NCBI taxonomy): domain Eukaryota; kingdom Metazoa; phylum Arthropoda; class Arachnida; order Ixodida; family Ixodidae; genus Rhipicephalus; species Rhipicephalus sanguineus. Next base: position 139,015,572 of record NC_051183.1, on the reverse strand, counting down.
CATTGCCTATTCGTATTTGGCAGCTATAACTCCGTTTAGCATGGATGCACCCATGTTTTCGCCTAGTTAGTAGAGGTTCGTAGCTTGAGCCGCAAACGCGTGCGTCCCGCTGGTCTCTGTCTCGCTCCACCAAGGCACGACTTTCGCCCGTCAAAACCGTGTGCTTTCTGCAACACGCATTGCAACAGTATTGTTAGTCGGTGGCCTCGCAGTCGAAGTAGTCGGCGGCGGAGAAGTCCCGTTAGTGCATGTGGAAGCTGCACTACTCCGATGAGAAGGCGTACGCTAACACGAAGCGAAAGGCAAAGAACGTAACTGCGTCTAAGGTGCCTCGGCGACGCCAGCGCGGCCAGTGTCTCTCGCTGGTATCGAGATGCTTTAACCATGACCTCCGATATTGCGCAATCTCCGAGTAAGCGTTTGTAAGTGTCGATCGTGACGCATTAGTTCTTTTCACCTCTCACAGACGGCAGCACCGCCCCACTCCTCCACGCCTACCTACCGCCACGCCTATCCCGGCCGCGGCGGCTGCATTTTAGATGGAGGCGAAAAGTTGGTTTAGCGTCGGGCGGTTACCGTCGAGGCCGCAACGTCGTAGGTTCGGTTCCCGGCAGAATTTTTCTGTGTTTTTTTTTTCTTTCTCACCCGTTGGCGTCCATTTTATCAACGTCATATCCGTAACGGATGTTCTTGGTGACCCCGTCATAAAACACTTTCGTGTTAAAATAAGAAAAAAAGCATTGAAATTCTTTTGGGAATATGGGACTGTTCCGATGAACAGTTCTGTTCACATATTTTTGAGGCGTTGGTTGTATTTCTGGAGGATTGCTTGCGCGCGGCGGCTGCACGCCAGCGCGCGCGAAGCTGCGCATCGAACGGCCGTGAGGTAAAGCGTCCCCGCAGCGGAAACAGGTGGCGAGCTTTCCTGTCCTGATACTTCCCTTTTTCATCATTAGCTTTATATCCAACTCTCCACTTTCCACAAAGGCACTGAGATGTGCCCCACCGGGGTGCATTGTTCGCTGCGGGTGCCGTTCGCAAGACCGTAATGAGAGCGGAGTGGGTCGAGAGACGCGGGCGACGGCTGGCATGGTTGACGCGCCGATTTCCGCAAAAGTTAAACGTCACCTTCTGTAGTTCACGGCGCGGCCGATAGACGCGACAGCTTGTAAGAATGCATTAAAATCATTATTTTCCTCCAATTTACACCTGAAAATAAGGCTTTTACCATTTTTGGCACCCAAGCTTTCAATTGGGCTGAAAATCTCGGTAGCATAAGTTCTGTTCTGTATCCCTTCAAATCAATCGCCTACTGATGTCGAACTGTGATTGGTGATCAATTTACTATTTTATTGCAGGCATCCAGTCATGGGCAAAGCCAAAAGACGGACGTCTCAGCAGGCCTCCAGCCCTGTCCAAGAATCTCCAAGGATAACCTGCGTGATTAGGAGGAAAGACTCCGCCGCATCGACAGCAGACAAAAGGTTAGTAATCTGTGCGCTTCACACGTTTCTGAAATGTTATAGGAAATTTCGTAGTGCTCGTATTGCAGTCCAGGTAACTTTTTATTTATAAGCATGACTGTTTTCTATCGCGCATGTTTTGTTCGTGTTCTGCTAAACTTCATATTAGCATGAACCGTTCCAGTTTAATAATGTACAACGTAATACACATTGCAGAAGTTACGAGGTTATAATATGGTCTCTTGCCTTCTTTAGGAGAGGAGTAACTGAATAAGCTAACCTGCACATACAGTCGCTGATGTGTTTCGAGCCGCACCCGATCTGTGAACCGTGCCCGAACCAGAATTTTAGCCGGGACTGAAGCCGAATCAAAATTCTTAGAATGGGCCTAAATGCAGGCTCATCTTGAACCGAAAAATTTCACGGTTAGCAGTTGAGCTTGGAAATGGTTCAAGCATACAGGGCAAGAACTGGATCACGACAGCAAATAGCACGATTCTTCGTCGGGTTCATGCACTAGCAGATTGTGACGGCTAATGAGTCGTTGTGAATGGCCATGCACTGATGAATGGGCCCTGAGCTATGCGGATATGTACACCTAGACGCTTCCACTTCTGAACTAAGCCGTAGCACTAGCTTTGCTCAGCCGAAACATTGCTCGAAGAAGCTTCGCATATTCACATTCCGAATATGGCTGTCACTACTATCTAGGTCACTTTGTTATCAAGTCCACTATGCAAAATGTGTCAAAGCACAATTTTGCGATAATCGTATTTTCTTTACTACGCGTGCTATTTTACTAATGTCGAGTTATCATACATGATTTCTGTGCTCTTTAACTACAGGAATCCAGCTGTGACCAGAGCCAAAAGACAGCCGTGCCAACCAGCTCCATCGAGCTCGGTCCAAGGTTCTCCTGGAACAAGCGGCGAGAATAGGAGGCAAGGCTCCGGCGCATTGAAAGCAGACGAAGGGTTAGTAATCTGCGTGCACCAGACGTTACTGAAATGTTGTAAGAAATTTAGTCTGCGCGTCATTCAACCTAGATTTTGCTTTCTTTCTAGATATCGCTGTTTTCTTCAGGATATCTTTTCGGTGTTATATGTTCTTGCTTACCGAAAATCGTCAAAAATCAGAAAATGCGATGTTTTCCCGCTGCCTTTACAGTTGCTTTTTCTGTAGCTGCAGGCAATGCTTAAAGACATAATTTGGGACACATTAGGAAACGTAAATTTATTCACTCTTTAATTAGTGGAGTAAGGTGGTTATGTAAAACGGGAGAATTGAAGTTCTTCGTGTGAAGAACCCATCGCGGTTTTTAGATATACAAAAACCGGCCTCTAGTTTTCTTGTGGCGTAATGAAATTCAACCAAATTCAATGGCAAAACAACTCGAAGCACCGATGAGCGAAAAAAATTCGGCAGATCCCACGTACCGTGGGAGTCGGTGTTATGCGAAGCATGCGGCAGGATGGTGACTGTGGCGTATTTTTTTTATAGCGACAAGTTAAATTTCATACGCACATATATATGTTCAAGAGCCGCATAATTATGTGTTATATAACCAGTTGTTTACGGTTCGGTAACACTGCCAACGGATACGTGGGTATTGCCAACACCAGAAGCGGTAAGCTGATATGTAGTGCTTATACTTGTCCCTTATGATGGATAACGCACGCACGTTTCACGAGCCCGTGTGCATGTTTGGAACAATTTCTTGACAGTTCTTGAACGAGGTCATCATCTCCGTGATCAGTGAGCACCAGCAGCTGGTCATGAATTGTTATAGGATCCAGTCGTAATCGCGATGACGAGGGGTCCACGTGTAGTGAAGTATGAGGTATAGTAAAGCTGTTGGAATTTATGGATGCGTCGGTCATTTTGTCGACAAATTGTCTGTCGATAGAGTCGGCGACATCTCGGAACCCGGTCACCCTTCGCATAGGTTAGGTATAGGCCGTCGAGGCTGGTAGGCCAGGATAGTGCTACGTAGACCAACATCAGCGGATGGCGCTTGTGGTATTCGTACACTACCTGGGCGTATGTGGCCTACGTAGCCTAGTCTACAAGCGGCTGTCAATCAATCTGGCATCATTCTCGGTTAGCATAAGGCCATCGCCCAGCCTCGTAAGAAATGAAGAGGACACTGCGTCGTTCTGGCGGACTAGGTGCACTTTACGGTGCGGTGATGTGGACATCATAAGTAACTTTCATTCATGTATTCGTCCGGGGTCGAGCAATGCTTCAATATAGCTTGCGGAATCATAGGAAATACAAATGTAATGTATATTAGACTGCTACAAAAGCGGAGCCAACACTGGAGCCACAGACAATTTGGAACAATTGTTCCAAATTGTCTGTATCGTAGGAGTACACATCGTAGGAGTGTCACGTATTGTTTATTGCTTTTCTGTAAAATTAGATAGCAAGCACCACAACCACAATTGACGTTGCATCGGTATTACGCCTGCGTAGGCTGTTTTTCCAAACCAGTTTATAGATCTGGCGTGGCTCTGTGGTAGAATACCTGACTGCCACGCAGAATGCTTGGGTTCGATTCCTGCTGAGATCCTGATTTTCATTCTTTTCCATTCGCCCGGTCAACGCTGCCGATGTTGGTTTTTCTTAACGCTCTCGCATTTGGACTACCAATGTCTGTTCTCGCCGTTCCTGGGTAGATATAAATGTCAATCACCTGTGGCGCATACCCGTAAACCGCGGCCCGTGGTAAACGGGTATGTGCCACACGTGTCCAGTGGAAAGGGTTTGACGACGTACGCCACAGGATTTTCACGTTATCAATGTTATGACCCGGCAGTCATATTCGTCAAATCCTCTTACCCTCCCATGCAAATTTTGGTCTACACCAAGTTAAGGAGGCGATTATGAGAGCACCCAGACGTAGGCGGCTAGATAGATAGATAGATACGTAGATAGAAGCGCTCAAAGTGCCAGAGGTTCGCTAAGAAATGCTTCGCATTTAAAAAGCAGGCGACCGGAATGACGTCAATGTTCAAGACAACGATTACAGAGGTGTAGGACGCTCACTCATTCTGGACATCTTAGAAGAATGTGGCAGTTGCACTCTTCCGCGTTTCGGATTCGCTGCCGAATTCGGGTGAATTTCATTACTTCGCAATTATTACCAGAGGCCGCATTTCCGAAATTTCAAAGCTAGAACTGGTTCTTCGCATGAACGACTTCAGTTCTCCCTGTTGACATAACCGCCTAACTCCACTAAATATTAAGTAACCTAAAATAACTTTCTTAATTACTGTCCAAAATTCAGTCTTTAGCCATCTTAAGATGACTGTGGCTACAGAAGTAATTGAGAAGGCGTCAAACATATGTAGCATTTCCCTGACCTTTCGGGATTTCGGACACATTTCTTCAAACACCCGGTATGTATATTCTACTTATTATATCTACAAATAATGAAGTCAGGGAATGTATGTAATAAGCGACACCAGTTCAACTGTTTTAAGGTGGGGTGAGATCTTGAAAGTGAGTTTCAAAATGTCGCTCTACAGGAGTGGTAATTAAAGCTATGGCTATAAAATTTGCAAGGTATTTTAAAGGTAGACTCAGGTTGCATTGAAGTTCAAAATTAGTTTATAATTGTGTTTAGTGATTTTTATTTTTCGAGTATTTTTAAGATCTGCTATTTGCAGAGCATTGCAATTTTGCGCAAGGGTAGCTACTAAAGCTTTACTGAAGTCGAATTGTAATTGTGAGCGTTCCAAGAAAACTCTATATGTTATGTGTTTTATGTCTATCAATGTATGAAAATTGCCCTCACGAATATTTTTTATACTAAAAAGTACAAATGCACCTAGGCTGCTGATTCTAATTCCATTTATGTATATACCACTAATTAACACACGTGAGAATTTTCGTTTGCTTGTGTCTAATAAAAAGTTCCCGAGAAAACGATACACATACTCCAAAAATGTTTTGAGAAAAAGTCACAATTTCGCCGTAAGGGCGAAACAGTGAATGCGATAGCGACAAATTGGAATGTCACACGAAGAACGGCAAGCAGCTCGATACTTGCAGAGCGCCGCTCAAGCGACAAGGACTCACGAAAAGAAAACACAGGACGGCCGCGAACTACGGTGACAGCGCGACAGTTGCAGCGCGCTGCTCAAACACAAGGAAGGACATTCGAAAAGAACGCACACGTATAAGAAGGACGAGTGCGAACTAACAACTGTGACAGTTACTTCGTCTTTGAGTAGCGCGCTACAACCCAACGCTCTTAGATTTTTGTTTTGAAAACTGCAGCGCGTGTAGTGACCCCTCCGCGTTACCTGCCGTGAGGTTGCCGCGTTCGAGGCATTGTTTACCCGGTGTCCCACGCCGCGAGTAGCTGCAGAAATGGGCCACTTTTAGGGGCGGAGCTCCTTATGCCGTGGGTCTGTCCATCCTTCGGTAGTAGTAGCCACCTCTAGCTCGCGAGAAGCGCGCGTTCTGGTATGCAGCAGAAGAAGACGACGTTGACGAGTGACTCTCGTGCGTGTTCGCCTGTGTGGCATTCTTTCTTCTTTACTACGTCTCGTGTTTTCAACGACACCCGAAGACATTTCAGAAGTAACGTGCCATGAGGCAGGCTTTCTTTTTAGCTCGGAGTCGCCAGATGGAAGACAAGGCTGCGGAACGGAGGGCACGGAAGGCGGCGGCAGCGCGCGCTCGCAGACAGAATCCTGAGGTGAGAGCCCGCGAGGCCGAAGATGCACGTCGACGCCGCGAAGCAGATTCCGCCGTTCGAGCCCGCGAGGCCGAAGCTGCTCGACAAGCTGCACGGCTGCGGCGCGAAGACCCCGCCGTTCGAGCCCGTGAGGCCGAAGCTGCTCGACAAGCTACACGGCTGCGGCGCGAAGACCCCGCCGTTCGAGCCCTCGAGGCCGAAGCTGCATGGCTGCGGCGCGAATCGGATCTTCAAAATGTGAAGGACCGTGAAGCGGCCAGAAAGCGCGCGTACCGGCAGGCAGAGCCCGAGGCTGTGGGAGCACGTGAAGTGGCTGCAAAACGCTTCAGGCGGGCTCTGCCCGAAGGCGTCGACGCGCGCTTCCAGCGGGACTTCCTTGATAACAGTTTCGGCCATAGTTGCGGTGTGTGCTACAAATTGTGGTTCTGAAACAATCTAGTCACATTATCTTTCATCAAGAAGGACCGCGCTCGCGCCAATGCCATTGCCGTGCTGCAGCGCGAGTTCGCTTCGCCCCACTCATCATCACTCACCACGTGGATATGCTGTGATTTTTTTTAGTCTGCGTCTCAAGGGCAGTTTTTACACTCAAGCAAAATCTTGGAGCGCTACGTTCTTACCGGCCCTTCGGGAGACAACGCGGGTGATACTGCACACGCTGAAGCAACTCCGAGCTCTGCCTACCGCCAGCGTTAAAAGGTGTATATAAATATCTCGCTGTTAATTTTCCGTACAACTGGTGGCGCGTGGCCCAGTTGTTTAAGGCGGCGCGCTGCGGACCGAGGGGTCGCAGGTTCGAGTCCCGGTGGTGCGCTTCGGAAATGTTTTCATATTTTTTGTCTTTTATTTATATATACATACATATACATATCCGGGACGTGACGGCGACGGCAAAAACCCGCCGAGAGTGTCCATATAATCGATGTCGCAGTAAAACGCAGAAGTTACGTACTGGTACACGCGCATTTCCTGTCAACGTGCCAAATAAAAAGGAACAAAAATTATTTTTGAAACCGTGAGTGCCAAGTGTGATATATTTTCTGACAGACGGAAGAAATTCCCTCTGATATGATCGCGAAGTCCCAAAATTGAATTTTTTGACCAAACGAAGTCTCGCCCCACATTAAGTGCATCGTAGTAATTGTGACGTATATGCGAAGAAAGTAAAGTGGACGAAAAGACAACTCTCCGCTGGCAGGTGCGGTCCCTGCCAGAGGCAAGTTGTCTTTTCGTCCACTTTCTCCCCACCTGTATCACAGTTACTACGATGCACCTAGAACAGTTCAATTACGTCTTCTATGCCTTCCTTGGTTTCATTATCTCTGGGTTTTCATTAAGGTTTTATCAAGAAGGAAACAAGCGCCGAAAATTCCCTTCTTTGTTCCATTCATAGCGAGGGTCTCGTTCCAACAGACTTCGTGCCTTCAAATAGTATGCGAGGCCTTATTGGTCAGCTCTCCGCTCGTTGAAAGATCACGTGCTGCGTTAAAGCCGGCTGGCAAAAAAGAGTGTTCCACACTCGCCGTCATAACTGCCAGCGGCGCTGACTAACACTTCAAGGTGTCCATGCACATAAATACCGGTTAAAGTGGATGGGACGGCGACCGCCGCCGAGTCTCAATTAGTAGAGCATCTAGCACGTTACTCGAAGGTTACAGGTTCGGTCCCTGTGGGCGGCAATTGGATTTTCCGACCACTTTCCTTGCTTCACAGTTATTTCGCAATTACTACGATACACATAAGTTCAGTTAGCGCCCTCTATAACCTGCTTCGCTTCATTATCTGCGGATTTTCATTAAAGGGGCCCTGCAACACTTTTCCATGTAGCCATGAAATGGCTTCACTGAAGGAGCTTATTTCCTCGCGAATGGACAACCGCAAACATTTTTTAGAATCCGTCCAGCACGAGCGGAGTTAGAATGATTGCGTACTGGTATAGCGCAGCTCAGTTTGAGCGTAAAGAAAAGATGCAACAGCGCAGAAGGAAACACAGGCAACAGGAGGTTCGAGTCCCGGTGGACCAACTTGCCCAATCTGCAGTACAAAGATTTGTCGCACTCAGTGATTCCTCTCTCTCTTCTCGTCCTGACGAAAGCGCTGGAAGCTAAGCAGAGAGGGCTGGCACAGGGAAAGAAGCTACGTCACGCGCGCCTCGTCATGACCTTGAGAACGTTCAGTTTTTTTCTTCGAACACGCTGCGTACTTTTAGTTCAATCGGTCGCGCGCGTTCAAGTGAGGGCCTCCCGCGGTGGCCGCAGTAACTACCGAGCGCGCCATGTTCAAATCAGCCAATGGCGTGGAACTTGTTGCCGCGACGCGGTGCTTTTGAGTCAGTTGCGTCATTTGTCGACAGAAGAAGCGATTTTTAGCTGACTGAAAATTTGTTGTGCATGCCAGGCCGCGTGCTGCGCAATAATGTTTGGCTCGTGGGTTCTGGGAGCCTCGACTACCGATGGGCAGCGTTTTCTGACCGTGCTGGAAAAGTGTTGCAGGGCCCTTTTATGGTTTTATCAAGAAGGAAACAAGCACTTAAAATGACCTTCTTCCGTTCATTCATAGCGAGGGTCTCGTTCCGGCAGTCTCCTCGTCGGCCGACACGACTAGCTTCGAGATGCGTGGCTTCTTCCTGGGGGTACGCAGACAGGCTATGCACTATCGAGCGGAGGTTGTTCTCGATGTCTTTGGCAGTGGGCGTGGCTTAGCCAGCGCGCATGCGCGGCTTGGACAGGCGGTGCGGTATCTGGTCGCTAGACGACGCGATGCTTCCTCCCTCTTTCTTTCTATCTCTTTTTATCTCATTACTTTCTCTCTCGATCGTTGATTTTCTCTTTCCGCATTTCTCTCTCTCATTCTTTCTGTGCTGCGGTTTATTCTCTATCCCCTCCTCCTCTTGCTCCTCCTCAACATCGCATCTCTCCTCCTCACAATCGCTTACCTTTGTCACCCCTTTACTACACTAAACTATACAAGGCTATGCTAAGCTCTACTGGCGTGCCTGGCGAGAAAGACGAAGGCGACATTCCGAACGATCGCGTTTTTCATGTTCGCTTCAAAGCACTTATCGGCTTGAGCCGAAGTGCTTGCTGCTCAGGCTTCCGCCTGTGGCAATGACTACCGTGTTGTGTTGCCTCGCCTTCCCACCGGTAAGCTGGTTGTGGATTCCGTTTGCCTACATGCGGACTTAGCTGGTCGCCATTACCGGGTTCAGGACTTCAGAGATGTTCTTCGAGACATTATCGACTTGTAGGAAATAAGCTCTACAGGCCCATTTCAAATGTCACATTTGTGGATGGTCACGCGCAAGTCACGCTGACGAAAACAGTTACTAACCCAGAGTAAATTTTTGTCGAATGTCGCTAAGGCCTCGTGATTGACCCGGAGCCCACTTAAGTAAAGATGAAGCTTCTGTGGGTTCCTGAGCACTTGGAAGACGCCTATATTCGTGAAGCACTGCAAGTGTTCGGGAACTTAAAGGCAATATCAACAGAAAGCTGGAAAGTTGCGGACATGGAGCAAATGCGGACGCTTAATCGTCACGTTGTTTTGTTCCTTGCTGACGGAGTCCGCATAGGCGATGTTCCTCACAATCTTGCTGTCTGTGGAGTGCAAAGGTTCGTTCTGATTCCTGTCCGCCCACCACTTTGCCTTCCGTGCAATAAGTTTGGACACATCCGTCGAAACTGTAGGACTCCTCGCTGTGATTACTGTCGACGCTTAGGTCATTCAGCCGAGGACTGCGTCGTGACATACGCTAACGAGGGGCGTAGCCAGAAATTTTTTTCGGGGGGGGGGGGGGTTCAACCATACTTTATGTATGTTCGTGCGTGCGTTTGTATGTGTGCGTGTATATATACGCAAGCAAAACAAAAAAATTTCGGGGGGGGGGTTTGAACCCCCCCCCTTGGCTACGCCCCTGACGCTAACAAACTATGACAGCGCACGCAACAACCAGATCATTGAGGTAAGAGCATATCATGAATCCCGCAGAAGTTGTGGACGTGACAGGAGACCTTCCGTCAAATACAGATTCTGCTGGCTTCAAAAACGATGCGGAAGTTGCAAGGAAATCGGCCACTGATGCAACACTTGAAACTTCTGCATCCGAAAAACCAAGATACTCTTGCAAGCAGCTGACGCAAAATGGCTTCGAACAGCCTCTAGGACAAAAGAAAGTCCCTACGAAGGATGCCGCTGAAGATGTTTCACCTGCTTGTACTGCAGTTCCACAGCAACTTTCGTAGCGTTAGCTGCACTTGCCTAGCCGGAGCCGATTTCGCGTAGAGGGTCATCAGCCGTGCTGCGCATGCGCGAGGATCAGTGATGTCACACAGCTGGGTCACCGGAGCTGGCATCTCACGCGAGCTCCGACACCGCCGCGCCCGGCTCGCCGCTGCTGGTCTGCGGGTTCGGGAGGAGTGGCGTCGTGGGCGCGGCAGACACGCTAGCGCCGGCGCGCGCCCAGACCCCGCCACCGCCGCGCGCGGCTCGCCGCTGCTGGTCTGCGCCGCATTTGAGAGGAGTCACGTCGTAGCCATAGACACAGTGGCGCCGGCGCGCGCGCAGCTATTTGCCTTCACTGTGCAGTCACCGTCTGACACAGCGCTGGAGCCGCGTGATAGCGCCTCTGACTGGCGTTTACAGGCGGGTAACGCCATGGAGAAGGAGATGGCAAATGCTGCTCGACGGCGCAGTAGAGCCGAGAAGCTTATCTCATCGGATCCCGAAGTAGTTGCCTGGCAATTAGCGGTTCAGCGTACGAATAATGAACAGAAGAAGGCTAATAATCCTGAACAATCTGGAAAACTAAGAATAATCAGCTGAACCTTTGCTAACGCTACGTATATCCTGGCATAGCCGAGCTAAGCCACTGCAAGTTTTTTCATGACAGTGCGGTATTAGAAGGTAATATTATTATTTGGCGTTTTACGTCCCAAAATTACGATATGATTGTGAGGAACGTCGTAGTGGAGGGCTCCAAAAGTTTCGACCACCTGGGGTTCTTTAACATGCACCTAAATCTAAGTACACGTTCCTCAAACATTTTCGCCTCCATCGAAAATGCAGCTGCTGCGGCCGGGATTCGGTCCCGCGACCTTCGGGTCAGCAGTAGGTATTACAAGATGACATGCAGGCTTCTGTGGATGCTGCAGTACTTAAGCGCCAGGCGACGTACAGCTCAAATTCAAGCAAGGAAATTTACACAGCTTCTGTCAATAGGAACACACACCTTCGCCGAACGTCCACGCACAAAGGAAAGTGTCGGCGATCACGATTTAGAAGGCCTGGGGGGGGGGGGTTCAAGGAAAGCCTTACCGTCAAGCTCCAGGACTGACCAAACGGAACAGTAAGCACAATAGAAGTTATCACCATGGCGCTGTCTGAGCGACTTCTCTTTGCAACCTTGAACGTACGCGGCCTTAGGTATTCGCAGAAAAAGGCGCAGCTTCGTAAACTTTTCAAACGAAAGCGTGTCGACCTTGTCGCCATCCAGGAGACAAAGGTCGAGAGCGACGAAGAGACTGAGAGAGCCCTGCGGCCTTTTCTGTCTGAGTATAACGTGTGTGTTTCACATACAAAAGGTTTGTCTTCGGGTTGTTGGCTGTTTCTGAGGAAATGTCTACCCTGTTCGGCAATAAGCACTACCCAGGCAGCACAGAACGAAGGGCCGATATCGGCGATAGACTGGCAGTTCCTGGCCCAAGAACGGCCCATAATTGACAATGTGCCGCCAATATTGGCCGTGCCATTCTAATGGAACGCCGATGTTGGACCAGCATTGACAACGTGCCGCCAATAATGGCTGTGCCAGTCTAATAGAACGGACACATTGGGCCAGCATTCAGAACGTGCCGCCGATATCGGCTGTGCCAGTCTAATGGAACGGACACATTGGGCCGAGTTATACAAGCAGCAGCCAATATGGGCTGAGCCATGCAATTAAGCCGGAATTATTGGCCCGTCGTTCGAACGATATTGCCGACGTCGGCTAAACAGTCAACTTCGTCGGTATAACATCGGTCCGTTATGAGCCAATTTCTGCGCCTACTGCTGTTTGGTGCTCTTCGGTGGTCCCACTTCCCATGAAACACAAAGCCTCTATAAAACGTCTTTAAAACGTTTAAAACGTCTATAAACCTCTGTAAAACGTTTCATAGAGGTTTCGTGTCTCGTGGGTTCACACGCCGATTTTTGAAGTCCGAGAGCGTAATGTGCCGGACACAACATAAACATATTTTGGTCATTAAATCATACACAGCTCGTAGATATGCATGATCGTTGGTTGAGCTAGCGCAAGACTATTAACTGAGAAAAATTTACCCATTTTATCACCTGCCAGGCGTCCGATCCGGTGCTTCAGTACGAAGCAACCGCGGATCCGGCTGCCGTACGACCGTAACGGCGCGCTGGACGTCGGATCGGACGCAAATTGTATCGTATCGTGTCAGGGGCGTAGCCAAGGGGGGGGGGGGGGGGGGTTGGGGGGTTCAAACCCCCCCCCCCCCCGAAATTTTTCAATTTTGCTTGCGTATATATACACGCACACATACAAACGCACGCACGAACATACGTGAAGTATGATTGAACTCCCCCCCGAAAAAAATTTCTGGCTACGCCCCTGTATCGTGTGTCCTGCTTTGCTATCACCGCGATCGATTAGGCTGTCTCGCGTTGTTCACAGCGCAGTACCGGTTAACGGCTTCCCACTTGTAGGTGCTCGACGTGTGCGAAGTGAGGGTTATGCAGTTGATCGAGTTAGAGCGTTGTTGTGATTGAATCGTATAATACGTGCGGTTGCCGTAATCTGACACGTATGCCCACATAGTATGTTGACGCCACGACCACAGAAGTCAACTTCAACATCTTGAAATGCGTGTAGCGCGGTGTGCCGGAGTGCGTGGGCGTCAAGCACCTTGTGTACGCGCCGCATCGTAGCGAGTTCGAATCTCGGCCTGCTACCTTTTCTTTCGTGTTTTTTTTTTCTTAGAATAGGTTGTTTACACCCTACTCTGCCCAAAACAGCAGCCTACGCGGTAGGCACGGCCCGCGCAGCACGATGCGAAAAAAAAAAAAACGCTTCCGTGAGTTCGTACATTGAACATAACAAGCCGAACCGTAAATAACAAAAAAAAAGGAAAAAACGCGTGCATGCGGCAACAAAACCACTTTGATTAAAGACAGAGCCAGTAACGCCCCCCCCCCCCCCTTTCCTTTTATATCGACGGAAAGCTGGAAAGCTGTTGCCTCGATCAAGAGCGGAAAGTTTTATTTTAGACCTAGCTGCTATCCATTGTTATTATTCTTTCGTTTCGTGGTGGGGCGAATGCTCGCTGTTTTTCGGGAGATTTGTGGATGTACCCATACAATTTGAAGGATATTCGTCAGAATTCGCGGGATCGAGTCTCCCAAAAAATCGAGATAATCACTTGGCATGGTGCCAGGCCTTGTCCACCGCACTGAAAGGGAAATGTTTATGATTAAATCTCGAAAGCTACGATTGTTGCAGTTCACCGCACTGAAAGGGATATGTTTATGATTAAATCTCGAAAGCTGTGTTTGTTGCAGTTGCTGCAACCAACAAGCTGGCATAAGTGACTGTTGACAGCACTGGAGATTGTTGCCCGTGCTGTGAGCAGCAGTGAATTTGGGCATGTGCTCTGTTTAAATTTCTCTCTTTCAGTGTCTCAATATTTCGATCCTATCCTTATCTTTCTAGTTCCCTTCCTCCAGACTCAGTGTAGATGAGCAAAAAGGATTTTTGTGCTCATTAACTTGTTTACTTGATTATCACATCTCTCTATGCAATTCTGTACTGCATGACTCCAGAAGCTTCTAATCGAGTCAAGCAGAACTAGAAGCAAGGATGAGGAGCATGTTGGTGCAAGCCAAAGTAGCTGCAGGCGCATATCACTTTTGCCGTATTGTCCTTATATCTTTGTGATATAATATATGCTGCTATGCACACATAAAGTCCTCATGGGGCCTTCATATTCATATATAGTACAGGAACATGTTTCCCGCAAGACTTAATTTGTTGAACTGCATGCAACAACCATTTTCACCTTTACTTTCATAGTACAGATAACAATATATATTGAGCTCATCTGTATTAGTAAATTTTAAAATGGCCGATGTTATTAGAGAGACAGTTTAATTTATGAGCCACAGAAGACACAAATATGCCGGATAGGCACTTTGTAGTTAAGGCCAGTTGCATAACCAGGGCAGTGGCGTAAATCATAGAGAGGTCAGGGGGGTCCTACCCCCCTTGTATTCAGGCTCGACACCCCTTCCAAGTGCCTCCCCCCCTTGAGATTTATCCTTGAAATATCATATTTCAAAGGTAAATATGTCAATTAAGCAATTCAATTGCTTGACAGATAAGCATAGTGCACTCTCCCAAAAATCAACTCTGAAATCTGAAACCCTTCCAGTGAGTAGAAACAAAGTACTACAAGAGGGAAAGCTGTTTTTGGTTTCAAAAGACACTGTAGATGATGCTTTCTGACATGATATGGGTGACTATTCTGACGTGCCGAAAATGTTTATTATTCTGGCCTTTGAAGTGCAATGTAAAGAATCCCCAATCAGCTACCGTTATTTATTTATGTACACGATTGGGTAGAAGATACTGACAACAAAGTGTGAGTTCGATTTCTCAAATATAATAGCGTTATTAAAAAAATCTCTGGTTAATATAAACACGCGAATGATTCCATGGGTGAATCGCGGGATACTAACAGGATATAGGGTTGGAGGTGAAGTTAAATAAAAGTATTTCCTTTACATGTTACAGTAAAAAAGCGCTAGCATTTTCATTGGACCCAAATGACATATCAGCTATACCATATAGCTGACGTATGCTACAGCCAGTGGCGGATCCAGAGGGGGGCGGTAGGGCCCCCTCAAAGCCTGTATCAGCCCCCCCTCCCATGCCTGCAGTGCCTGTCGCCCCCCTCCTTTAGCAAGTTGCTTCGGTTACCATTACACAAAAGGGGAAAGAGAATCTTGTCCCCGCCCTCTACCTCTCTCCTCATCCCTACCCTACCACTCCCCACAACAAAAACACCACAACAAAAAGAAGAGCCTGACGGCCACTTCAGCAGTTCAGGCACAACACTGAAATATGTCACAAAAACATACCTTTAACGCCTTTGTTGCACAAGAACGTTAGGAGTGTACGCAAATGCTGGAAGTACCGATGGACAAGAAAGCCATGACGCATATCTGGCTCATATTCCATGCACTGACAGAAGAAACGTGCTAGGATCTTCAACAATGGCTTCGGTACATCTCTTGAATGTGCCCTCAAGAATGCTGAAGCCAAGTGGACGAGACATGACTGCAGACTGCAGCGCCACAAGTTGAACACATTAACCACCAACCACAAATCCATGCTAGAGTGGATGCCGCAAGGAATCCTGAACACCTAACGCCACTGGCTCTAACTCATCATTCCCGAAACCTCGAACAACATAAGATTCTGCTGACAAACTGCCGTCCCTCACCAAGTGGTGAAACAAGGTTACCCCGCCCAGCTTGAACCACCTCATCGTAAGGTGGTTCAATTTTTTTGGCTTCCATGCTTATAACACTGTCTCGCCGAACTCCCCGCTCTAAGCTCACCATGTTCATCATGGCTGGGAGTGTGTTGTAATTAAACAAGAAAGAGGACATTGGTGGGAGCGCGCACACACAGTATTTTTCGAATAAACAAGCAATAGCCTCCATGGTCATTTCTGACTGGCTTTCGCATCTGTCCCTTCCATTATACTCACATTGATATTCTAATGTTTTTGCACTAAGCAAAAGGCGCGAAACACTGATAAATTAACAGAACAATAAAGTATGCGCGCAAGCTTTCAGAAGGCCTTTCATTATTGCAGCACTTACTTTCTTATTGCAGCACAATGTGCTAGAAATAAAGCACTAAAATGGTCCTCCAATGACATTGTACGTCTTTTATATAGAAATATTTATACTGTGTTCATGCTATCTTTCCACATGTGTGGAAAGAGCCAGCTTGCTTCAGTAAAGTGAGGCTTAGATGCTGACTTGCTGAATGAAGATCAATGTGCTCTCTTGTATAGTCACTCTCAGACTCGGCTCGCACATTCATCGATTTATACAGCCTTTGTTACTACCTAATGCTGTTCCTTGCTGTAAATAAGTTTTTAGATATGAGAAGTAACAACACTATCCTCTCTTGAAAGAGTGCTAGCAATATTTGAAACCATGAATATAGCTGTCAGCAACAAACTTAGTTTGTTGTACTAAAGCTTCTGGGAATCTGCATAGCATTATTGTAGTGTGCTGGAGTTAACGTGAGAAAGAACCAATTGAGCAGCACTTGAGCAATTAAGGCAACAGTGAAGTCGAAGAGACTAGTGAATTTTCCCATCAGCAAGTAGAGGAAGAGCTACTACATGTGAATATGCTGTGCACACAGTAAGCTTTTTGGCTTCTATAGCTGTGATAAACCAGTTTCAGAGTTGCTGTGTGACCAAAAATGCCTCTGAAATTGTTTGAGAACTAACAGACAAAAACGCCAAGGAAAGTATAGGGGGTGTTATCTGTAGTATTTAGAATATAAATGTGAAGAAAGTGAAGTGGACGAAAAGATGACTTGCCGCCGGCAGGGACCGTTTGGAGTACTGTACGTCTGACATGTGGCAGGCTTCACAGCATTTGTCACATTATAAGATATCAAGGACAAAATGCTTAAACACTGCTTTTTGCTGTTCATGGGCACAAGTATCATCTTAATCTTTAATTTTTTCAAATGTGGCTTTACCTTCAGTGTTTATGATGTGGGTCAGTTGGTAAGACGAGCCCGACTTAGGACCATGAGCTTGTTGAAGTATACAACTAAAACAAAGCTCAAGGTGTGTGAGCATGCCATCTTTTATGCCGACTGATAAAAAATGTAGTGCCTGAACCTTCTTTGTGTGAGAACTGGTTGCAGGGATCAAGCTCACAGAAAACACAAAGATGCACTTTCTTTTCAAAGCCGCTGAAAGAGTGCCAGTGAAGGCCACAGCAAATTAAAATAACTTCTTCACTCTTATTGTGGCACTCAAGAGCTAGCACATTTGCAAACCCCTCCACAACATAGATTTACTCAATGGTATGAGATATAACTTAAAGCAATGACTCAATAATTTTTATAGCTATCATAACAATTGTGTCACAAACACAATTGTGGGTTAGGCATTTTTTCTCACACCCAAATGATTATTTCAAGATACCAAATGCGGTGCATAAACGAAATACAGAAAGAAAGATTTTCCAGAATCTTGAAGAGCTGATGCCGTAAAGATTTTTTTACTGGCTTTACTCAAAACAGGTGAACGTGCAGTTTTAACCATACCTCCTGCAGAATGTTAGTGATTCTATGAAGTAGGATATTTTCACTCTTTCAGGCCATTTGTGTACTAATGATGACATCCACATAATAGTGAAACATCTGTTTTGTTTCCATGACATATTTGAGTAAAGGTTACTCAAAAGAAAAGTTTTGTGAAGTGAGCGCAGCATGTCACAGATGACGGACGGTTTTCATCCTGCATCATTTTAAGATATGTGCAGCACTCAAGTTCACTGCTCACATATGTGTCCTTCTTCATGTGTGCTGTCACTGTAGGTCAGAGCTTCTTCATGATGTCATGTATACAAGATGTGTAGTCACCAGCAGGAATATGGGCTTGGTGTTGGTCAGTCTCAAAGAACTTAATAACTGGGCAGACCTACAGTCATGCTGTAAACAGGTTTTACAGTGCTTCAGCCAATATGTCTGCCTTGAATGTCATGCGTATATGTTCCACTCCATTGCTCATTGGGTGGTAGGTCGTGGTCGAATATTATAGGCTCAATTTGGCTTTCTGTCTCTGTTTTGATGGAGGACGACATGCCACTTTAAAGTGACACAGCCAGCGGCTGACAAAAGCGGGAGCAACAGTTGCAGCTGTAATGTCTGGAGTCAGAATATATTCCATGCAACACTTGAAACATGCAGTCAACACGAGCCAACAAGTTTGGCTTTGGTAGGGTGGCAATGGCACGATGAGGTCCACAAAAATGTGGTTGAATCAAGTGTTTGGGCCTGCAAACATATCCAAGAATGTCACAGCGTGACTGAATCTTGAAGTGCTGCAAAGCGATCAACACTCACGAGTCTGCTGGTGGAACACCCACGTGATGCTACGTCATATGAAATCTGCCGTGAAAAACTTTTGGATTGCCCAGATACTTGGGTGTGAAAGATTCTCTAGTGGTGTGAATTCTTAATGATGATTGCAAGTGGGCATAAATGATCAAGGCTTGTGTCACAACATGTGTCACAACAAGCGTCTCCTGTTCCTGGCAAAGGAAACCACTGAAATTCTAGCAACGTTGAAGCTTATAATTCTTGTACGTGCCAGAATTCCTTGTCATCGTGTCAAACATTTGCCACTTTTTTGAGGTCTATTCCTCTGAGACAGGTGACAGCATTAGTTGGGCAACGAGGGCATCAGTGACAATGTTGTCAGCTCCCTTGGTGTGGGTAACGTCTGTACTGAATTTTGATATGTACGACATCTGCTGCAGTTTGCGGGTAGTGTGGACACCACCATTGCGATTGAGGAACTTTAATGGCATACATGAGATGTGGACTCATGTATTTCATGACAAAGAACTCACTTCCTTACACATGTAATGATGAAAATATTCTACTGCTGCTTCAGTCTTCACCCAAAAGTGCTGTAATCTCAGTGGTTGTCAATTTTCAGGAAAAGGAAGCGATTGGGTGCCTGCACTTCTTAGATGAGTTGTTGAAGCACATCCAGCACCTAAAGCTGCATCCAAGATGTCAATGATGATGCATAGTACGTGGAACTCTCATTTGATGTTAGGGGATCCATGGTGTCACCAAGGTGTCTCTCGATCCCTGAAAGGCTGCTCGGGCGTGCTTGGTCCAGGGGAGCTCAATAGCAGCACTTCTGTGTATCAACGGCAGGAAGTGGAGAGGATGTAGAATGGCCCAGTGCCAAGGTACAAAATGGTGGTAGTAGTTCACAAGACAAAGGGACTCGCAGAGCTGACAAATTAGTATTGAGAGATGGGAACTTTTCAACAGCCATGACTCTGTGTGGGTGTGGTTTAATACTGGAGACGCCGAGACGAGATGAAATGGCCAGGAAAGGTAAGCTTGTTGATGCCAAATACATCTATGTTGACAAATGTTCCAGGCTTGGCCAGATGCTGGATCACAGATTGCAGATGTGAATTGGGCTCATTTGATGAACTGCTTGCAAGGAGTGAGTTGTTGAGGTAGCATGAAAGGCGTCGAGGCTGTGTAAAACGCTGAAATGTCCATCTGGAGTTTCTCGTGCCGAATGGCATGAAGGAACTCAAACAGACAGAAGGGTACGTGTCACTATCAGCATGTTCAGGATGTCTTCTGGAGCCACAAGGATTTGATGGTAGGACCGTACGAGACCAATTTGGGAGAAAATTGTTGCACCATGTAGTTTGGCTGTGACATCACGAGAATGTGAGGTGCACTGAGTAATGATCGGGCATGGTTGCTTGTTTCAACTATATGGCTCAATTGGTAGTTGCTGCCAGGCCGTCAGCCTCCTGGTTTAGGCTTCAGAACCATTTGCAGAGCAACACCAACACACAGAACACGTTGGGCTGCAGGTGAAAGTCAGTGAAAAATCTGAAAATCTATATATTTGATATGGCTGCTTCAAAAAAAATTTTTTTTAACTGCAGCCCAAAACCCTCCTTCCAATACAATTTATCAGTTCTGTGGTCCCGCCAAACCGTCCAAATTTGTATTTTTCTCTGTCTTTTTCTCAGGGACCATATTTCATACTAAGTTAATTTTGATTTGGTAATGACAATATGACACCGCGGTAAAATGGATAAAACGGTGATGATGTAGTGCGCAAGAACGTTGCAACGAAAAGCAGCAGCTGGGTTAATTGTCAAGCCTAAAAACACAGTAGTAATCTGACACATCTTGCACCAGGCCCGTAGCCGGAGGGGGAATTTGGTGAAGTATGTGTTTTTACCAAAAGTAAACAATAAAAATTGGTGTTTTTCTCAGATAGTCAACGTTTTCAGCAAGCCCCCCCCCCCCCCCCCTACCCCCGAAAAAAATTCCTCCATGGCTACGGGCCTGTCTTGCACATATCCAGGGTCTTCCTCATCGGTTAAGCTGTCAAAATAACGTAATCTTGTTAAGGCTAAGCTAACAGAGAAGGCTGCGGGCGTGAGTAGGTGGGCTGTTATGGACCTGCGCGTTCCTTAAACCGTGGATGCTTGGTCGTTGTTATTTACAAGCTGCCTCTCGTTTGTACGCAGGGCGAAGTGTATTAGTGCATGTGATATTAGAAGTACGTACACACGCCATGTGACCAACTAGGTCGCTTTGTCAAGGGCGCAGCCAGAATTATTTCGGGGTGAGGGGTTCAACCCCACCTGATGGCAACGCCTTAGCAGATTGTTCGCCTCTTTATACGACCGTCGTTCTCATGGCTTTTAACACATATGTCGAGTTCAAGATGACTGCAGCTGCGTAAGTCAAACATCCGGAGCTTCAGCATGATGAAACAAAATATATGCTGCATTCTCGCGCCACCAGTCTTGATTTACACGTGACTGCTTCGATTGCCTGCGTTTCTTTTTGTTGAACATTCTTTGTAACGGTGTCTTGATCGTGATCGGGCCAATCCGGATCGAATTTCTTTATTGCGATCGACAATGGTCGCTGCTACACGGTCCAAAATAATCCGGGTTGTGTTTGGTGCAGACGCCAGTCAAATCACGTTCTGGTAATCAGTAATCCCGACGATGCGCCGATCTAGACCGTCTTGATCCCACCGCTATCAAAGAGCCCTGTGACACCTGTATTTAGCACATTCGTGGTTCGCTTGTTTTGTCAGTTAATTTCGTGTTATTTTTATAAAATTCTATTTGAGAGTCAGCGCGCCGTTCGGTTGCTGCCCTGTGCCATCATACCAACTCGCCCAGCTGAGCGACAAGCGGGTTTGATTTTTGCTGGTTGATTGCACCATCGCAGCCTTTCTTCTGACTGCTAAATGCGGCTAAATAGCCCTTTTGTTAGAGAGACTTGAAGGCCTCTTTGCTTTTGTTATGTGTGGATACTCCTCTGGCTACATGTCGGGATATTTCTGATATTTCGGCGACCGTTCTTCACGAAGACCTGGCAACCCTGCTTTTGTCATCCGGGAACTCCGGGAAATTCGTCCGGCGCATCAGCAACAGCAACTCGGCTGACGTACTTGTGAGTATAAGTTATTGTTCTTCCCTACGAGTGTTTTTCTTGTGTTCACGTGCATCTTAATGAACTGGTCACCATTGTGTGCGAGTGTTCGGCTAGTTAGTAGGGCGAACAGTTGCGGCTAAGCCATCAGTCGCGTACGTGCGATCGGAATTTATTTCATCCGAGTGATCGATCTTTGTTATGTCGAGCGGAGGGTACACAGTAGGGCGCTCTATTGAGGGATTTCATGTGCAACTTGCGTAATCGTAACTTGCAACTTGCGTAAACGCACAGTTAGATGACAACAGCCTATGTCCCTGCCTCTGTCTCGGGGATCGTTTACAAAAGTGCCACAAAATTAGTGAGCCTCTCGCGCAAGAAATTTCGGTGTAACAATTTCGACAGTGCAGTGAAGAATGCCGTGTGCATTCGATGTGAACAGTGAAGAACCTGAAAAACAAACGTAACTGACTCTTTTGGTGTTCACTGTGGTCAAACGGTACATTTGACCCTTGTGATTGGTGCGAAAAAGTGGTGTCGCAATGCACCACACGCTTCGGCCTAGTGTTCTTCAAATTTTACTGATCATGGAGTTCATGCGCTGGCTGGGTTCTCATATTAAGGGCGCAGGGTAAGCTCTATATTCCTGTGCATCTTTTAACAAGTTGAAGAACCGTTTTCTAAGTAACTAAAAGAGGTATCACCTTAATGTGTGTATATTTTCTTTAAAAAAGTTGCGTTCTTTTAAGTGTAGAAGTTTAATCAAAACCTGACTAAATGCACTATTTTTCTAAAAATGTTCTTCAGCCAGAAAAAGCGAACTTTCTCAGAAAAGAACGAGTACACAAAATATACACAAATGGATACACGTCCCAAATAGCAAGGAAAAAAAATTTTCATCTTTTAAGGATTTTGCCCTACACTGTGGTAGCACAGTGAACCTCAGTACACAGGAACGAGGAGAATGCTTTTTTATGCTGTTCTTTCTTAGTCAAATCTTCCCTGGCAGTAAGCTCGTAAACATTCTTGTGTCACCATCTTCCCTGTGCTGCTGCCTTAATATTTTCAATGCTGATCATGCTCACCACCTTGTGCTTATGTTTTTCCCTCTAAGAGACTAGTAGTATGAGCCACGTGCTACAATATACATGCTTGTCACTAAGGCTAATTTTATCTGCTCACATGCCAAACTTGGGCAGTGGATCGACAGTGTGAGCCAAATGGTGCATGCGCATAGCAGAGCACGTGTAGCACCCTTTTGCAAACTACTCTTTTCTGTACATCTAAACTCTGCCAACTACTGGAATCTGCTGTGACCTCAGCACGGTAATTATGGCAGCACGGCCCATTGCAGCATGTGGCAGTTCTGTGTGGTAGGTCAGTAACGCTAGACAGGGTTTGCGTGACGTGCCAGCTGCACTCAGATATACGGGGCAGCGACGTTTAATAGTTCTGTGACAAGTATGAGGGGGTTTACATCAATACGAGTAAATAAAAGTGGCACCTAACAATTTGTATCAATTTGCTATGAAAGGTGGGCTTACTTACTTTTTTTTTTTCATTGCTTCATAAGTGCAACACTTCTTTTCAGTTTGTTGCAAAAATTCACTGGTGTAAATGTGAGGAATAAATATAAAATTGCCAGTCACGATTTTCCCAAATGCTTATGTTTGCTTTGTCTGTCAGCTTCATGTGGCTTTAATAACAGAAACCAAGACCCTCAGTTCCTCATTCACAAAGAACATTTGTGTTTTACCAGAACACTGCTAAAGTTTGTGCTTTAAAAAAAAAGTAAAGGTCCACAAAGTGATGCATGTGACTTCCAAGTTTGGTGGGAGAAGTTCGTGTGGTGTGCTGCTGCTTGTACCCACGCCTTCATGGGCACAATAAATTCTATGGGATCATAACCTGTGCGGGTTGCAATGATTCAGCGTCAAATGGCAACACACGACCAAAGATAATTGGTCTGTGAGTGACCTGAAGTCCTGGACTGGTGATAAGAGATTGCGGGTCACTTTCTGAGCAGATGCAGTCGCTGCGCTGTATTTCACAGTGGCAACACTGAAAACGCGACAGCCGTCTTCCTGCTGCTGAAATTACTCCTTCACTTCTTTATTATGGTCTATCACTTGCACTGAAGTTACCTGTACTGCAGGTGGCTCATTTTCTTGATAGCCATCGAATGAAAGCTTAGCACGATCTACACCATGGCTCACACCTCCTGTGTGAGCCATGGCTGTAGCGCCCGTGGCCTCATGTGTCTTTGTCCGTGTGTGTCGAGCGCTGCAAACAAGTCGACGATGAACCAGCTCAAACCAAGTTTTGCTAAACACCTCCTTGTCTGTCTGTTGCTCGGCGTTGACAACATGATTGTCAGTTGTGACTAAGTCAGGAAGCTCTGCTTGAATGCCTCCTTGAATCAAAGCCACTGACTGGTCCTACGGCTCATCATTCAGGTCGAACAATTCCTCGCTGTCAGGGTTGTTGTCTTTCCTGAAACCGGCCTTCTCAAGCAGTTCTATCAAAGAACCCCTGACATCAAAACTGAAACTTCGACATGT
The DNA here is from genome assembly GCF_013339695.2 of Rhipicephalus sanguineus. NCBI lineage: Eukaryota > Metazoa > Arthropoda > Arachnida > Ixodida > Ixodidae > Rhipicephalus > Rhipicephalus sanguineus. The sequence continues at coordinate 138,991,569 of NC_051183.1, read as the reverse complement.
TTGTGTTGTTTGATTGTCCTGTATACATGGGCACTTGTGACCAATTATTAGTGGTGTACATTGCCTTTAAGGTATTTTAATTTGGTTTTAGAGTAAGCGTGAGTGCTCATATTACTTGGCAGCGCCTCGCGACATTGCCACTCTTTGTGACGTTCCACTAGTGAAGCGAGTATAGTCGATGCCACAGGATATTTGCAGGGCGTACACAATACCATGACTGGCAGCCGGCATGGGCCTTTTTTACTCACTCCTCTCGCTTTGTTGTCGCTGCTCTCAAGGCAGTTCTGGCTGCTTAGGCCAGGAATGCTTTTCTTTTTCGTGAGGGGGCACACACTTAACAGGCATAACTCATACCAAAGCACCACATTGTTTCATTCCTTACCGTGTGCGAAGCGCCGATTTGAAAACTGCACTTTCAATGTCACCACAGCTTGGGCACACGTGACCTTAGGTGCTCCCCCACGGTCAGGCACTAGTCAGATACAACTTTAGAAGTCAGTGGCATTTCCTCCTCAAAGGCGGATGAACACAAGCCTGCACCAGTGGCGCACTCGGGACTGACGTCATGAGCAGGACGGCCAGTGGCTCCGCCTTGGAGAACATCCGCGCGTGCATGAGCAGGACTGTTTCTTTAGTCGCAGAGCGATCGGCTGCCGCGCTTCAGTCGTCTGGGTGGAGTTCTCCTATCTTCTCAAGTTGTATCCATCTATAGTTGCTTACGATTTTAGGCAGCCATTTCAAAGTGACGCTAAAATGGTCACAATTAACTATGCCAGGATTAATTATATGATACGTTGTAGCATTTCTGATTGAATATCAGGATTACCAGACACAAAGCTACAATTGCTGTAAAAAAGTCTCAAACAAAATTTTGCTGTCAGGGGTCCTTTAACACCTATTTTCAGCTTTTTCAAGATGCCTGCCAACACTTTGATAGGAATTTTTTGAATCCCGATCCTTTGCATGTCGAAGAGTTTGGCTACAGGCACTCAACAAGGAGTATGCGTAGGTAGCTTCACAGAGGGCATGATAGCTTGATCATTTGGCAGGAGTACTGATGTGTATTTGGGGGAAGTAAGCCAGCTTAATTGCTTCTAGATAGGCTAGATTCCTGTGACTTGAGTACCCGTTCAAAAAGAAAGCACTAGCTTCTGCGTCATCTCTTGCCTACCAAAGTACAGCAGCCAGGTGTTTAAAGGGACACTAAAGAGAGAGAATGAATTGGTTTAGATTAATAAAGTGCTCGGAGAACTCTTGTGTAGTTTATTTCACCACCATAGTTTTTATTAGAGGAGAAACCAAGTTCAAAGTTCATTTTTAAATTTCGCACCGAACTTTGTAATTCGTGACGTAAAAGGTTTAAAAGAGCATTCAACGTACAGTAAAACCTCGTAATTCGAAGGCCTCAGGACCGAGAAAATATCCCAATTAGCGGGATTCCCAATTATCCGAAACAACGTGAAATCAAAGAAATCAGCCAGAAAACGTGATGTACGGAAGTCCACCCTTTATTGTGGCAAGTCAGCCTACTTGGAGAAAAATTCCTCCATGCGTGACTGACGGTTCGGTAGTTCCCAGCACTGAAAGTCATATTTTCCGCCTGTCAATGAGGCGCAGCATCTCAGCCTCGCCGCCGTTGCACTCGACGAAGCTGCGCACAACACTCAAGGCATCGATGACATCCGCCAAAGGGGTGCTCGGGAGGGCTCGTCATCGCTGTCAACATTAGAGGCCAATCGGTCGATCTCGCAGCTATCTCGCTGTCGATGTCGGCGTAACACGTCTGCACTGTGCACTCGACATTTGCATACTCGGAGACCGATTGGAGTGCACTCCTCGTCCGCGGTGCAAAGCCTCATATCGAGCGCAGAGAGTCTCCCCTTCTTCATCAAACGGGCAAGTGACAGCGGTGACAGCAAACTCACCGGAGGTTGCCTCTTCTCGTTTTCGACGCCGTCGACTTGCTGGCCTCTTCAATTAAGCACACCTTTTTCGTGCAGGGACAAGCTCTTGTACTTCAGCATCTTCCTTCCAAGCACACCTCAATCAACTTATTCACAGGGAAGACACTCAAGCGGAGACAGGAGACAAATGGAGCAGTCGCCCGAATCGCACAATGCTCGCCAGCCGACATCCAAATGCACAAAGCTCCACAAAACATTCACTTCGCTAGAGTGGCTAACATCGCTGTTGAGATGATGATGATCATGATCGCACCGCACGCATCGCCGCCTGGCAATTGCTAAAACATGGCGTCTACGACGTATTTCCGTAAAAAAACATGGCCTTCGAGATCCGTACATCAAAAAAAAAAAAAATGCATGTTTAGTTACAGCCTCGAGATTCGCAACACCCTTTGCATATCTTGGAATCGCGGCGAAGTGTGCCAATTAACCGGGAAGTCGCAGACTGGCCGCACCAATTATCCGGTTAAATTTACATGTAAAAATTTGGGACCGCGCAAATAATACAAATTATCCGGATTCCCAATTAACCGAGTACAAATTACCGAGGTTTTACTGTATTTTGGCACCACTGGCTCTACGAAATTTCCACAAACTCGTTATGTCAAGTCCTCGGGCCCCCTCAGAGGACAATGTACTTCGAT
>NC_051183.1:138922570-138988861 GCF_013339695.2 Rhipicephalus sanguineus | reverse complement strand
TAGCGCGCATACTGCAATTATACTTCCAATAAGGGACGGATGGATGGATGGATGGATGCTATGAGCGTCCCCTTTATAACGGGGCGGTGACATGTCTGCCACCATGCTCGAAGGAAAAAAAAAATCTTCCTTGTTTCATGTTGACCTAATGCCTTATCTACATTGTATAAATCTATGTTATTATACCAAAACATATAAATTGACGGTCCATCTCTCTGCCTCTTAAGGCAGAATTACCTTTTTTTTCCCCCAATTATTTATTTTTGTACTTTATCTCTACTTTTCTGCAACCAATACTCTAACCGTCTCTTACTTATTTCTATCGCGGGCGTGTTCAGATTTCCATTGTTGTCCCTAAAACCCAAGGCTTCATGTAGACTCGTGCCCACACGTATACCTGGGGGAATACCGCCATATTCAATCAGTACATGTTCCATCGTTTCCTTAGTTCCCCCGCAGCATGTACATTGTTCTTCGTTACTGAATCTCGCTTTATTACTACGCGTTCTAAGGCAGCCCTACCTTGCTTCAAACAGTAAAGCGCTTCCCCTTGAATTATCATAAAACCTTTCCCTCCTTATTTCGTTTTTTCCCTTTCGGTAGTTACTCAAAGCCGGCTTCTTTTCCATCGCTGCCATCCAATAAGTCCTCTCCGCCTCTCTGACCTTCCGCTTAATGCTCCTTGTTGCCATATCGCCCGCACTGCCAGCCGTATATTTACTGGTGAGCCTCTTAGCTCTTTTTCTCCACTGCGTGTCAACCCTTTTTCTATACAAATACCTGAAAACCTTCTCTGCCCATCTACTCTTCTTAATTTTCCTCAGCCTCTCTTCGAATCTCATTTTGCTCTGAGCTTCCCTCACTTCAAAGCCTGTCCATCCCATATCACCCTTTACAGCCTCATTTGTCGTCTTCCCGTGAGCGCCCAACGCGAGGCGGCCCACCGTCCTTTGATTTACATCCATTCCTGATTGCACCTCTGACTTCATGCACATAACTGAGTTCCCAAATGTAAGCCCCGGAACCATCACACCCTTCCACAGCCCTCGAAGCACCTTGTACCTATTGTATCCCCATAAAGCTCTGTGCTTCATAATTGCAGCATTCCTCTCTCCCTTTGCTACCGATGCTTTCTCTTGTACCTCCATAGATCTATCCTCCTCATTTACCCATACTCCGAGGTACTTGTACTCGCTTACCCTCGGTATATTTTGGCCCTGTATTAAGACCGTATGGTCTCCGTGATCATTGAATACATCAATCTACATTTTGTTGCACTAAATCCTAGTCCTAGAGCCTCACACTCCCTTCCGCATATATCTGCCAGTCACTGTATATCACCTTGACTGTCCGCAAATAAGACAATATCATCAGCATAAAATAGACCTGGAAGCGTCTGCTCAACCATCGCTCCGACCTGTTTGTGTGACGAATTAAATCCAATGTTGCTACCTTCTAGCGCTTTTCCCATCCTCGCCATGTACAGCATGAATAACAGTGGGGACAAAGGATATCCCTGTCTCAGCCCCTTGCTAATTTCAACGCTGTCCTTGCTACTTATTCCTTCCAAATCTATACAAGCTGTATTTTCTCGGTATATTTCCCTCAAAAGCTGTACACAGTCGTCACCTATGCCCACTTCCTTCAATATATCCCACAAAATTTCCTGATTAACGTTGTCATACGCCCCGGTGATATCTAGATAAGCTACGTATAAGGGCCTGTTTTCTACTTTAGATATTTCTATACACTGGGTAAGAACAAACAGATTATCGTCTAACCGCCTTCGATTCGAAATCCATTCTGAAGTTCTCCCAAAATATCATTTTGTTCTACCCACGCTTCTATTTTTTTAATTTTACTGCCTGCATCGCCAACCTGTATATCACCGATGTAATTGTTAGCGGTGTATACGAGCGAATGTTATCCTTTTCTCCCTTGCCTTTATAGATTAAGTTCATTCTACTTTTTAGCCCACTGTCTGGTATTTCCCTCTCCTGTAAGCACTTTTCTACGGCTTTCAGCAGTGCTTCTTTAGTGTTATGTCCGAGTTCGTTAATGAGGCTGACGGGAACCCCATCTAAGCCCGGAGTAGCGCGCTTAGGAATTTTTCCTTCGGCCTTCTTCCAATTGAAATTCTCTAGTACTACATCTTCGTCGGTTGCACTCCTTTGCGTACTTTTACTCACCGGGGGAATCCCCTGGGTGACCGTTTTAAACGAATCGGCTGTTATCTTTCGGAAGTAACCTAGCGCTTCATGTCCTTCCAATTGATTTCCTCCTTCATCTACCATATGTTCTTGCATTGTGACAGACTTCCTACCCAGCGCTTTTAGGTGGCTCCAAAATATCCTAGGCGCGGCCTTCTTCTTTTCGCGAATCTCTGTCATCCAGCGTTCACTTTCACGTTTAATTTTTGCCTCGAATAATTTCTGCACAATGGATTTTTGCTCTAAATATATTTCCCATATTTGGTTGACTTCGTCCTGTGGCCGCTTCTCCTTTTTTGCCTGTCTGTGCTCCCGTGATGCCTGACGTCGCATCCCGATCGCTTCCCGGATTTCTTTGTTCCACCAACTTTTTGGCTTTTTCTTTCCTTTCCAACAAATAGTTTTCTTCTCTATTTCCATTTCTTTCGTGATTACATGTAGCAGCTCACTATACTTCCAGTCTTTGCCTGGTAGTTCGTCTACTTTTTGCTCGACTCTTGCGGCTATATTTGTTATTTGTTTGTAATTTAGATACGAGCTGCCAAACTTTGATTCTATGTTCTTATTTTCAGTTTTATATCCCATTTGTAATATTATGCGTTTATGATCACTACCCAAGCTGTTAATGCCTTCTTCGTCTATTCTCATCTCTCCAAGTTTGTCATATATTCCTTCTGTCATGAGACAGTAATCAATGCTCGATTGCCCGTTTCCGACTCCCACGTGATCTGCCCCTCACACTTAGTCCCCACGTTAACTATCTCAAGACTATGTTGCTCGCAGGGATCTAGCAATAACTTGCCATTGGTGTCTGAATATCCGTCAAGGTCATGAATGTGAACGTTCATGTCCCCTAGAAGGATTATTTCGGCATATGACCAAATTCTTTATTATCGGTGCTTATGCATTTCACTATCTCCCGATTCTTTTCTCTGCAGTTATTACCTGTCCACAAGTAAGGTACACCTAGCCACGTTTTCTTTCCACCTACTGTGCCCGAAACCCATATGTGCTCTGAACACGTTTGTTTCACTCTCTCCCATTTTGTTCTGCTATGAATTAGCATTCCAACACCCCCCCCCCCACCTCTCCTTTCTGATGTGATCCTGGGACGGATGGATGGATGGATGCTATGAGCGTCCCCTTTGTAACGGGGCGGTGACATGTCTGCCACCAGGCTCGAAGAAAAAAAAAAAAGCTTGCTTGTTTTATGTTGGCCTAATACCTTATTTACATTGATTAAATCTATGTTATTATACCAAAAAATCTAAATTCACGGTCTATCTCTCTGCCTCTTAAGGCAGAATGACCCTATTATCCCCCCCATTATTTATTTTTGTTCTTTATCTCTACTTTTCTGCCACCAATACTCTAACCGTCTCTTACTTATTTCTATCGCGGACGTGTTCAGCTTTCCATTGTTGTCCCTAAAACCCAAGGCTTCATGTAGACTCGTGCCCACACGTATACCTGGGTGAATATCGCCACATTCAATCAGTACATGTTCCATCGTTTCCTTAGTTCCTCCGCAGCATGTACATTGTTCTTCTTCGTTACTGAATCTCGCTTTATAACTACGCGTTCTAAGGCAGCCCGACCTTGCTTCAAACAGTAAAGCGCTTCCCCTTGACTTATCATAAAACCTTTCCCTCCTTATTTCGTTTTTTCCCTTTCGGTAGTTACTCAGAGCCGGCTTCTTTTCCATCGCTGCCATCCAATAAGTCCTCTCCGCCTCTCTGACCTTCCGCTTAATGCTCCTTGTTGCCATATCGCCCGCACTGCTAGCCGTATATTTACTGGTGAGCCTCCTAGTTCTTTTTCTCCACTGCGTGTCAACGCTTTTTCTATACAAATACCTGAAAACCTTCTCTACCCATCTACTCTTCTTCATTTTCCTCAGCCTCTCTTCGAATCTAATTTTGCTCTGAGCTTCCCTCACTTCAAAGCCTGTTCATCCCGTATCACCCTTTACAGCCTCATTTGTCGTCTTCCCGTGAGCGCCCAACGCGAGGCGGCCCACCGTCCTTTGATTTACATCCATTCCTGATTGTACCTCTGACTTCATGCACACCACTGAGTTCCCAAATATAAGCCCCGGGACCATCACACCCTTCCACAGCCCTCGAAGCACCTCGTACCTATTGTACCCCCATAAAGCTCTGTGCTTCATAATGGCAGCATTCCTCTTTCCCTTTGCTACCGATGCTTTCTCTTGTACCTCCATATATCTATCCCCCTCATTTACCCATATTCCGAGGTACTTGTACTCGCTTACCCTCGGTATTTTTTGGCCCTGTATAAAGACCGCATGGTCTTCGTGATCATTGAATACCATCAATCCACATTTTGTTGCACTAAATCCTAGTCCTAAAGCCTCACATTCCCTTCCGCATATATCTGCCAGTCGCTGTATATCATCTTGACTGTCCGCAAATAAGACAATATCATCAGCATAAAATAGACCTGGCAGCTTCTGCTGTACATTAAAAATGTACAGCGCCATCTGCTGACAACATCATAAGCTCAATCGGCCATGTCTTGTTGGGCGCGAAAACGAAACCAGTCGCTAGCTGCTGTTTTTTTATCTTCCTTCTGCTCAGGGGCGTAGGCAGAAATATTTTTCGCGGGAGGGGGGGGGGGGCACGTCCTTGATTTGAAGTGGGGGCCGGGCACGCAGATGTGGTCAAGTGTCAATTCGGGCTCTGTAGGCCATAGCAAAAAAAAAAAAAAAAAATTCGGTGTGCCCCCCCTGTCCCCCCTGGCTTCGCCACTGCTTCTGCTATGACTACCAATTATTCGTGTGCTGTTCAGGCAACGAGGTAGCTCTAACAATGCCGGGAACGAGGTAACGCTATCTTTAATCGAATTTATCGGTTACCTGAAAGAAGAAAAAGAATGTACCGAGGCGAACCTGTTTCGTCAACGAGATCGGCACTGCGCTTTTTTTCGGAAATGATCGGCGCGCGCAGAAGCGCCCTTCACCCTCAGTTCTCATTGATCCGCGCAATTTAGTCGCTCGTCTGCAACATAATACTAAGATCTGGGGTTTAACGTCCCAAAACCGCGATATGATTATGAGGGACGCCGTAGTGGAGGGCTCCGGAAATTTCGACCACCTGGGGTTCCTTACGTGCACCTAAATCTAGGTACACGGGCCTCAAGCAATTTCGCCTCCATCGAAAATGCAGCCGCCGCGGCCGCGATTCGATCCCGCAACCTTCGGGTCAGCAGTCGAGCGCCATAACCACTAGACCCCCGTGGCGGGGCGTCTGCAACATAAGCTAGACTTGCAGATTAATATATTAGGATATATGTATTTTAAAGGAGACGGCGACGTCGCACACGCGCGAGGAGCATGATTGATCAACATTAGCTGATGGGTGTTGAAAATCGACAAAAGCGATAATTTACGTATATAAACGTGTGTAAGCAGTGCCCCAGGCGCTGCTGCACGCGTCTGCGGTAAATGAGTGCCGCCCCACGAGCCTCGATCGGCGCTAAGATTCCAACAGTCCTCTCTTTGTAAGCTACGCAAGGCAGTGTGCGCCGAAGTACATAGTCCGCGTGTCGCGTCTGCCCTTCGCTGGAGAGAACGCTCAATAAAATGACGCGCAATTGAGCTTTCCGGTATCGTCCCAGTGGGTGATCACGCTCGCTCTTTCGTATTCAGCGAGCCAGTCTTCCACATCTTCATAGTGAAAAACAGCGCGACGTAGACACAGACTAGGAAGTACACCGGACCAGCGCTGGTCCGGTGTACTTCCTAGTCTGTGTCTACGTCGCGCTGTTTTTCGCCATGACTTTCTACCAGCTAGCTCGCATCAATTCGCTCACAAGTTATCTTTCCACATCTTGCTCTTCTGTACCTCTGAAGATTGGTGGGTCACGGAGCCGCAGCGGGCCAGGACAGACCACTGTAGTCAGCGGGGCACCGGGCTAATGTGATTGGGTTGGTCCCTCTTGCGGCAATGTAGAGGTGGGCTTGAATTTCCGGTTGCGAAGTTCCAGATTTTCTTTACTCCGCATCTCCACCAATTGTTACGGGGATTTATTAAGGTATGCAGCGACAGCGACGATTGTAGCAGCAGCAGCGGCAGGCAGGGCGTGGTCAGAGTCCGAACCTCTTGTGAGAGCCAGCCGAGGGCGATAAGCTTCTGCATGTGCCGATGTTCGTCCTCACACCGGAAATGGCCATGAAGGCTTTCCCGTACTGTTGTTTGTAGAACACCGACAGCCAAATCTTTGCAGAGCGTGATGCCGTTATCTGGCGAGTCAGGCGCGTCCGACAGAGGACGACTTCGTAACATCTAGGCTCCCGTTAACTCGCTATAGTTATGACGTAGCGTGGCGTGACGTCACGGCATGTATACCCTGCACGGGACTTTTCCCTCGTGATAACACCGTCGCTCATTAATCTCAGTCGTTAAACTTCAACCAATATTTGTGATGTACAGTCGTCAGCAAGCTTAACTGGAATGGTTTGACTGATTGCAGCCGCAAAGTGCTCGGCGCTGTGGCGGACAAAGTAAATCCGTATGCTTAGATAGTAGAGAGTTTTAGCAAGTTACAGAAATACGGTACGATAATACGGCAAGGCAGTACGGTAGCGTTCCTCCTTCCCCGCTGGTTGTGCTTTTGCCGCTCCCCGTTCCAGTGAAAATGCGTACCCTAAACGACAAGTGTTTCGTTAACAATGCGTAGGCTGATGGGCAACAGTGAGGTGTGACAACCCCACAGTAATTTTTGAAAAAGCTTTTGTGGTGCCTTCACCGGCAAATGCTCGACGACCTGGAAAGGAGGAGCTCTACCGTCTTACGGTAGCGTATCTGCGTTGCGTAGTTCCGTATCTAGCTACTTACGCCTACGACTTTGTCTTCTCCTGGCCGTTTCGTGAATGGGATGCATACCAAAATTGGCATGCCTTAACACGAATGTATTAAGAACCTAAATGACAGGTCATAAAATGAAAATCACGATATGCATGTCATGAACTGCATCATTTACATGCCACTGTCTTGGGGCTCTTGCGGCCGTTTCGTTACTTTGATATATACCAAGAATGGTATGGCATAACAAGAGTTCATGACAAACTTAAGTGACAAGTCCTAACGTGCAAATCATGACACGCATGTCATGTACAGCATAATTTACATTGCATGGTCTCGGGGCGCAAGCGGCAGTTTAAATGAACGGATATTGTCACGTGGTCGGGACTTCGACGAAGACAGCAGGCGACGTGTCCAAGATGAAACTCTTTATTTGGCAGAACTTGTGGCCGAGAAACGGAAAGTTAATTTACAGCAATACACACTGTATGCATTGATAGCGGCGAACAGAGTGTCGACCGTCGATCAACTGACAAGCGGTGAAACGCGTCGGCATTTTTGCATGTGCCGTAGAATATTCCAGCGTTATCGCTGGTTGTTGCGCTATCTCTAGAATAAGCTCGAGTGTTCGCGTCTTGCGCGCAATCTTAACAAACCGATAAACAATAATCGCGAAGCTTCTCGAACAATGAGGCGCGGTTTGCGCTGAGCGTTGCTGACAGTCTGTGTGAGCAAAAACCGAATACAGCAAAAGTGATAATGAGAAAGGAACGTGGCAATATATAACAAAACTGGTATGACGAGACATTTCTGTATGACGAACATAATGACACGTGTTAACATGAAAATCATGATATGCATGTCATGTACAACATGATTTATATGCAACGCTCATGGTGCACTCGTGGCCGTTTATCTTGCTTGATACACACCGAATTTTTTATTGCGCGACATGACTCTATGAAAATTATAAATGACAGGTGGTGACAGGAAACCGTGACATGCATGACATGTACGCCATGATTTACATGCCACGCTCATGGTGCGCTCGCGGCTTTTTTGCTGGCTTTATATACACCGAAATTGGTATTGCGCGACGAGACTGTATAATGAACGTACATGAGAGGTGGTAACTTTAAAATCATGACATGCTAGACATGTGTGCCATGATTTACATGCCACGCTCATGGTGCGCTCGCGGCTTTTTTGCTGGCTTTATATACACCGAAATTGGTATTGCGCGACGAGACTGTATAATGAACGTACATGAGAAATGGTAACTTTAAAATCATGATATGCTAGACATGTACGCCATGATTTACATGCCAAGCTCATGGTGCGCTCGCGGCTTTTTTGCTGGCTTTATATACAGCGAAATTGGTATTGCGCGACGAGACTGTATAATTAACGTACATGAGAGGTGGTATCTTTAAAATCATGATATGCTAGACATGTACGCCATGATTTACGTGCCACGCTCATGGTGCGCTCGCGGCTTTTTTGCTGGCTTTATATACACCGAAATTGGTATTGCGCGACGAGACTGTATAATTAACGTACATGAGAGGTGGTAACTTTAAAATCATGATATGCTAGACATGTACGCCATGATTTACATGCCACGCTCATGGTGCGCTCGCGGCATTTTTGCTGGCTTTATATACACCGAAATTGGTATTGCGCGGTGTGACTGTATGATGAGAATAACTGACAGGTAAGGTAAAAAGTTGGGCGCGTCGTCCCGTGTCCATCTCCTTCCTTGTGTACCGTATTATCGCGCCCTTCTGTTTATCATGAACTGACAGGTAGTAACATCAAAATTATGGCATGCATGTCAGTTACGACATGATTTAAGTCCCACACTCATGGTGCGCGCGCGGCCATTTCGCTGGCTTGACATGTACCAGATTCTGTAATGCGCGACGCGACTGTATGACGAATATAAATGACAGGTGGTAACATGAAAATTATGACATGCATGCTATCAGGCCCGTAGCCAGGAATTTTTTCGGGGAGGGGCCCACTTGCTGAAAGCCTTGACGATTTCAGAAAAGCGCCTATTTTCATTATTTATTTTTGGTAAAACACCATGTATCATAAAAATTTCGCCCCCCACCCCTGGCTACGGGCCTGCATGCTATATACGGCGTGATTTGTGTGCCACGCTGATGGTGTACTCACGGCTGGTTCGCTAGCTCGATATGCACCAAAATTGGTATTGCGTGACACGACTGTGTGCCGAACATAATTGACAGGTCCTAACATGTGAATCATGACATAGATGTCATGTACGGAATGATTTACATGATACTGTGATGGTGCGCTTCCGGTCCTTCTGTTAACTGGATATATACTAAAATTGGTATGGCATGACACGAGTGCGTGATGAACATAAGTGACAGGTCATGGATGGATGGATTGATGCGAAACTTTATTGTAAGTCCTGAGGCGCACGAGTCCTGCATTGTATATACCATAATACACGTTTCATTAGGATGGTATATACCAGATTGTACATGCATGCAGGTATGACAAACATGGGATATATAGTGAACAAGATGACATAGCATGAATAACTTCATTTGCTCCAAAGACAAAACAAGGCGATGTATGCAGCGCTTTGCTGGCTGCTTCGCATTATATCGATTCCCACAGTGCGTGTGATCTGCCGGTTTTTTTAAAGTGTTTCACTGCATGGGTGTGGAATATCAGCAACCAGAGTACCTTTCAAGATATAGGAAATATAGCATGACCGCTAGTGTCTCCTCCATTTTAATGTTTATCTGCTTTCTGAAGAAATCCGTTTATTCAAATCTGTCTTTTGCCTACTCCGCGGCCTACATGCGCCGCAGATATAAAGGTATGTCGCAATGTTACCCAATGCAATTTCAAATAAATTTGGGGTATGTATACACCATCAGACCCTAAAACGAGACTATGACCAGAGAAGCTTAGTTATGTCGCTAGATGCAAGATAATAAAAGATCGCTTATTTAAGAAATACGTTTCATTGCAGGAATTCATAACAAACGTTTTCCTTGGAAGGTTTGCTGTGAGCACTGATCCCCCCTCGTTCGCTTGAAGGGTTGCTTGCGTTCCTTCTTTCTCGGCGAATGAGCAAAGATCCTCGGTGCAGCATATGGTTTCAGTTTTTTCCGCCCATTGTCTTGCAGTATTATTTATTCGAACGCGTCAAAAGCATTCTGGTCTTCTAGGCAAAATATCCCGCGGGATCCTTCAACAAACAGGCGTCGATTGACCTCGCGCATAGTAGTGCGGCAAAACATGGGGACGTGTGGCAAAAAACTAATTCCAAATGGTCCTTTCTTCGTGAGCGTTTAGTGTGGAAGCCACTTCAAGAACAGCTCCGTGCCACATTTCCGCCTTTGTGTCGCGCGCGCGCTTGGTAATAATAACACGAATGCTTTTAAAGCATGAAACAAATGTAGTCTCTGGCACACTTGACACGATATTTATGCCATCTTCGAAAAATTCCTCTGGTGTGATTTGTCGAAGATGCTGCTACATTTATTTGCGCGTGATGTGGGATACCTTGCATGCACAACAAAACTGCAGTGTACATCCATATAGATGCCATCACACTTAAACTATATGAAAGAGCGCCGTAGTCTAAAAACCATGTTGCGTTACACACCCAGACGCGATGAAAAAATCCGTAAAACAGGGGGTGGATGCTCGAGCCAACGTTTCGACAAGTGGACTTGTCTTCTTCAAGGCTGGAACAAGTCCACTTGTTCCAGAAGAAGACAAGTCCACTTGTCGAAACGTTGGCTCGAGCACCCACCCCCTGTTTTACGGATTTTTTCATCGCAGCTTCCATCTTCCACTTCCTGCCGTTTTTTGGACACCCAGACGCGTTATGCATGACATGAATGATTCAGTTATAGGGTGGCCTTAAATAGACGGATCGCAACAACTACAGTTTTTCCCGCTCACTTTAATCCAAGTGCCAGCTAAAATAATCCGCACGCCACAGAAATAATCTGAGTGCCAAACCATTTATTCATGTGCCAAACATTTAATCCCAGCGTCAACATATTTAATCCAAGCGCCACCACCAATAGGCCGCGTGCCAGTGAGTTTAATCCAAGTGTCACCATGCTTAATCCAATCGCCAACAACTTTAATTCAAGTGCCAGCCAGTTTAATCCATACACAAGAAACAGACGTTTTGCCATTTATATAGACTAAATGTCGGAACAAAGTAAACATGAAGCGAGAGGAATATTTATTTTTTGCCAATGCATGCTCGCGCTTAGGAAATAAGGTACTACGGTATTTTGCCCGAACGTTTTGGTGTCATTTATCTTAGAATTCAAAAAGCAGTGCGGTTTAATTATATATGTTCGGGTATCAAATGTATACGCTCATTATAAGCACGTGGTAAAAGTTTAAGCATCGAGACAGTTTATGCTTCACCGCTACTGCAAAATTTTGGGTAAACGCGTACTCCGTTGATCGCACCTGGGAGAGATTCACGTCGTCTGCTAGCAGACAGCACTAAGGCTACGTTTCCGCTAAAGCGTTCGCAGTCGTCTGCTCGGCTCGATGCGAGCGATGGTGACTTACAGACGATATTCACCCATTCCTGAAATCAAAGAATAACCATTTAAAACAAGTGACCGTGCATTTATTTGGGTTTATATGCAATTAAGTTTTATGTAAAAGCGTCAAAGGAGATGGCCATGTTCATGTAACAGACGACGATGTGTTCCTTAAGCGTCGTCGCTTGTAACATGCGTGTTTTCAGAGCGAAATATTTCCAGACGAGAAGAGAGCTTTGCTTGAAGTCATGGCTGGACACAAGCGAGGGCCACGTTTCAAAGCTCCAGATGAACCTCTTCGAAAAAACAGCAGGGTGTCGGTGCTTGACAGAGCGAGGATTGTGGACGTCTACAGGCGTGGTGGCGACCTAAAGCAACTGGCGGAGGCCCTGGGCATCAACATAAAAACAGCAAGATCGATTGCAGCTACCGACAGACAAAAATCGTTGCCGGGTGGCGGTTCTAAAAAAAAGTTTGGAGATGATGTTGTGAGTACTTTAAGGCGAATTGTCGACGAAAACTGTACATTTACTCTAAGCCAGATTAAGGCGGCCCTGGAGGGAGAAATGCCTGGAGTGACGATCAGCACAAGCACAGTTGCTCGCTTGCTGGATGCCCACAGCTACTCGGTGAAGCTCGTGACACAGAGGCCCGCAGACCGCAACCGTGACGACGTCCAGAACAGCCGTAAGCTGTACGCCCAGTGGCTGCAGTCCGATGGACCACGTGTGTGCCGGTTCTACTTGGACGAGACAAACTACAATATCTGGTGTTCCAGGAATTTTTGCAGGGCAGCTAAAGGGCAACCAGCTGTCCACACGACCACGACGACAAAACGAGCGAACTTGAACATCATGGCATGTATGTCCGCAAATGGCGTTATTCACTGGACTGCAGTGGACAGAGTTCATTGGGCTGTTTTCAACGATTTCCTCAGCGATGTTTCACCCGTGTGGAAAGCGAGGAGCCAAACACAGAAGTTGTGTTCATTTTTGATGGCGCACCTGCTCATGCTCGGGCAGAGCAGGCAGCTTTGGCTAACTCAATGCACTCTATCAAGCGCCTGCCAGCGTACAGTCCCTTCTCCAACCCAATAGAAGAAGTGTTCTCGAAATTCAAGTCGCACGTGAAGGCCTACCTAAGCGAACGCCCTGATTTAGTGCTGGCGACACCGCAAGGTATGACGAAAAAGGAGCACAGGCGTTCTTTGCTGCTGGACGCGGCTCGGCACTCCATGCAGCAGATACATCGCGTGGACGGCGCAGCCTTTGACCGGCACAATTTTTCTTTTGTGCCTGCAGCATTGCGTGAAGATTACTTGTGAACGTCCGTTTCCAAGCCCTAGGAGACAGCGCTATTCTATTAAATACTTATTATAACCTGTGCTTATGTTGCAATTCTCGAGTGATCTGGAGTGTGCAAAAATATTGTTCTCTTTCGTTTTACCTATAATCCCATTCTGCCCCCTCTCATTGACTAAATATATATATGTGTTTGTCTGTGTACACGTTGGATATACAAACTTGATGCAATAAATTTATCATTTCGCTGACCTCCGTAAGATTCAAATGTTCGGTGAGATGCATAATGCAGCGCGGAAAAACGAGTATAAAGTAAAGAGAAGGAGCAAGGACCACCGCTCGTCCTTCTGCCTTATGTTTTCTCTGCGTATGTTTTCTCGCACTGCGTTAAATATGTCACCATGTGAACTAGGCCAACAGTTAATACTGTTCAAATCACCGGGCACATCATTTTGTTTTAATAAAAAGATAAAAACTAATACGAATATAAAATATAACTTCCGTTTTCCACATATCGTAATCAGCAGTCTATGTTTTAGTACACTGCAGAACGAAAAGCTCTTGGAATTACCTCCAATTCGCCCTTCCCTGCGCGAGCCTGATAATTTCTTAATTCCGTACTCCATTTGAACCATTGCTGCCCTCGGCTAGGTTTTCTACATCTTGGTAGCCATTGCGTCACTTTAACTGAGCATAGATTGTCTTTCCTTCGCATTACACGACCTGGCCTGGAGCTGCTGCTCTTTTGTGTGCCAAAACCAAAATCCAATTATGAGCTCTAATGATTAAAACTTAATTTTGCTGAACTACAAAATATTCCTTCACATGTTTGTAATGAGCAGCACGCAGATGCCTTTCTTTCGTTCCCATTAATATGATCGCAACCGTGCCAAACATTGCCCCACAAACTGATGCATAGCAAAGTATAAGCCCTCCAAACACGGCTCAAGCAAACGATGGCAGTAAGTTTTTTTTCCCGTGAATAATGGCGGCGAATACAAATATTAGTGCAGTCTTCTGCTTTCTGGATACCGTATTTCATATTGTAGCAACTGTATTTCAATTGCACTGCCGTTTTCACGCCCCGTATCACTGTTTATTGTGTATAGATTAAAGTGACTGGCACTTGAATCAAAGTTGTTGGTGCTTGGATGAAACATGGTGGCACTTGGATTAAACTCACTGGCACGCGGCCTAATCGTGCTGGCGCTTTTATTAAATATATTGGCGCTTGGATTAAATGTTTGGCACAAGGATTAAATAGTATGGCACTCAGATTATTTCAGTGGCGTAGGGATTATTTTAGCTGGCACATGGATTAAAGTGAGTGGGAAAGCCTGTAGTATATGGCAAGATGCACTCTGTAATATTGCTCTAAGCATCCTGATTTTGCTAGTGATTCAGTGCTCAGCAAACACACCCGCTATTTATCGCCGACAAACCATTCATCACGGTGACATAAAAAAACGAACGCATCTGTAGTGGGGTCCCGAGCTATACATATTGGGAGAAATACAGATAGTGATTCTACAGTGAATACTACGCATAAATCTACAGCATTAGGGATGCGGAAACAATAATAGGGTTGTTGGGACAATGCTGATCATTGTGCACGAATGAAAGCAAGCCGGCCAGGTGACAGGCTGCTTGAAGGTATAAATATTACACAATGATTTACTTCGCATAGCCGGGTGTTATCTGCCAGGAGAAAATTCCTGAGCCCGATTTTGTGGAGCCATACTTCGCTAAGCAGATATTGTTATCACTGTGAGGAACGAACAAAAAAAAACCTTTTCCGTCCTCCGTGCGGGGAGGCAACGGGAGGCAGAGGAGCCCTGCATACCAACACGTCACGCTCCAAACGTTCAATTCGGACACAAAATTCCTGCATCCACGCAAGCATGATGTATATAGACATTTCTAGTTTGCAACACCAATGCGACGTAGGCACGCGAAGTATCCTATGTTTACTAAAACGGTTCAAATCCAAGCTTGAAACGGCGGGAGGTACATCCGTATCTCCAGCCGGCAGATCGTGCTGCCGCTGGACCCTTTGGGCGGAGCGCAAAGGCAAAATGGTCATGTGTCGCCAACTGGCCTATCACAGGGCGCTTCGGCTGGATCAAATCATTCCGCTACTTTCGAAAGGTAGAGGGGCTTTAAAAACACACACTGCTCAGAGCCATCTGGCGGCATCGGAAGAAGCCGAAATGCCACGGCATTTGACAACGTTCTGACCTCTAGTTCGCAACGCGGCCCTGGCGAACGAAGAGCTACTCAAGGCGACTAATGCTTACACCTGCACTGGCGACCTATACGTGTCGCCACAGCGAATTCACCTCTGCTGGCACTGTGAATGCCTCGGAAAAAAAAAAAAGCTGACATCCTGTGAGTCCTGCAGCGTTCCTGCACATCTGATTGGTTAAGATGCTCGAGGCTTTAGTCGTGCAACTGAAAAACAGAGCACAGGGCTATTATGCAAAAGCAGTGCCTTTTTGACCAAAGCGGCAATTAGTGTCCAGTCAGCTTGCGACTAGCTTGTTAGCAAAACCGTTGACAGTCGCTGGTGTGTAGGAGGCTTAAGAGTTGCATCCTAAACGCGACTATAGAAATATGGCGACAAGTTTAGAGAGGAGCTGCTCTCTACGTAAAGCAAAGGCTTAAATTGTGTGATGCCTCCGCGAAGAAACAATCGATACCCAATCAGCTGGCTTCCACTAAACAACAAGGCTCCCCTTTTCGTCGTATACTACTGCACCGCACATCGCCAGGCGCAAGAGGGTGGTGACCCTGCTCTCCACTCAAAGCCCCACGCGCCTGTAGCTCTGGTCCGTAGGGAAGCTACACACACAAAACGGACTCCCAAGCACACGTTTGCATGAATGCGACTGTAGCTTACTGGCGGAACTGTGTTTGGACATATAGGGTTCATTGCTTCGAAAATTGCCTTGCACGCTATGCTAAAAACCCGCTTTATTTTTCTCTTATTGTATGGCGGCACACCCGCGTTTAGAGAACGTGAATCTATCTGAAAGATATGAATGCCTCGTACTCATGGTGCAAAACCAATGACAACACGTTTATGAAAGCTGCTATAGATTCTGCGGTAGCACACAAAAAAGCCCCCTTTAGAGCGACATATAAGTCTGACACGGAGGATTGCCCACATCAGGAAAATTCAGATTTTGCGAAAATTTGATTGCGAACACGTGTTTCGCAGGTTGCGGGATGAGTGTTCCATATACCGTTTCAGACGCTGATGAATGCCACTTGAAAACAACGCCCTGGAGAAGGCAGGAAGATGCAGAAAAGCAATTCTACTCTTACCTAAGAGCGAGTGAAGGCGAGCCAGTTGGTAAGAATCCATGGTTAAAACAGCGCGAAGAAGACGCGGACAAGAAAGAACACAGGACTAGCGCTGACTGCCAACTGATGGTTTATTGTAAAAAGCGCAAATATACACAGAAACAGAAAAAACGGCGAAGAGAAACATAAGAGAGCTTCTGGCGGCGCATGCATCAAGCGGCACATTATCGTTTAGTCATAGGTCTAACAGACAATCTATTAATCTAACAGACAAGGAGTGTTGCTATCTCCGTAACTAACCACCTATGACTAAACGATAATGTGCCGCTTGACGCATGCGCCGCTAGAAGCTCTCTTCTGTGTCCCTTCCCCGTATTTTCTGTCTCTGTGTATATTTGCGCGTTTTACAATAAACCATCATTTGGCAGTCAGCGCTAGTCCTGTGTTCATTCTTGTCCGCGTCTTCTTCGCGCTGTTTTAACCATGGATCTACACTTAGCAACACTGAGACAATCCTCTAAGGAAATTCTTCGCGTGATTTTAGCCCAAAATACCATCTTGGTTGCACACTTAGCATCGCAGAAGTACACGGGTTGCACAAATAGAAATTTAGAGATGATGAGCAAGGAGCGGGGCGAGTGCCCCAATAATGACCTGGCCTAGAGAAAGTGTGAACGCTAGAGGTAATAGCGATTCTATCGCGGGATTAACACTCACCGTGCGTAAATTTAGTCCAATTATTTCGGGGAACTACAAATCTCTGGCTAATAGGCGTTTCACATTGAGTTTCTATGTTTAAAAAAAATTGCCGCGTATCTGCGTGCTTCGCTGCAAATGTCGTCTAAAGACGATAGAAGAGGCGCTGCGTGAGATATGGACGCCATCTGGCAATACGTCGGGAAACATGAGTGCTGTGTTGCGAGCTGGTAGTCCCGGCGGAGCAGCAGGCAAAGAGCGGCGGTGACCAACGCGGCCGGCGGGGACGCCAGCCAGCCCGAACACGCGGTTTGGCGCGAAGCGCTGAAGCAGAACAAACGTCCGCACTCAAGTAGTACCCTCCACACACTGTTTTATTTACACGTCGCCTGGGTAAAACAGGAATGCCAGAGCGGCTCCCCATGGCATTCGTACACTGCAATACAGAACCGAAACCGAAACACAGCAATGAGCTCGTGCAGAGGGCACGGAGGAAGGCGAGTTTCAGCGCAGTCGCATTTTCAGCGCAGCTTAAGAAACTAGGGTCTTTAGAATTACGTATGTATGCATTCTCTATTAAAGGAACACACCACCTAATACCTAGTGATGTCGCGCCTCAGATATGCGTGATATTTACTTTTTGATCTTCAACATTCACAAGTATGAACAGCCGTGCCAGTTCAAGATGGCTGGCCCTTGGGCAAGTGGTTCAACTTTGGCCGAGTGGCTGAATCGAGTGACGTGCCGACAAACAGAAAGACAGACAGACCAAAACTTCTCCGTTTTGAGTATCTCAAGAAAGACTATCGTCTTTAAAAATAGTGATGGAAGAGTTCACTGCAAGTTGGCGTAGCATTCAGCGGCGGATAGGAATAAACCTTCCAGTACAGTACATTTCCAGAATGTGTAACTTTGTATCACGCGCATTGGTGTTTGGGATTTTATCGAGGATTTCGAGGATTTTATCAGGCACTTAATAATGGCTACGAAGAATCCTCCCTGCTTGACAGAATGTGTTTTGGAAACAACCTGTGTAGAGAAGAGCAATTTCTCTATCCTGCACAGCAAATTTCAGCTGCGTGTTGGTTACTACAAAAGACACAGTGGCAAGACTGAGGATTGGTAAGGCCGACTAGGAACAAGTTTATCTTCTATGGCGAACCTCCCTTATTTAGCCGGCTTCGAGCAATAGGGCGTCTAGCGGCTAAGCTCGAGTTCGCTGGTTCGATTCCTAGCCACGGCAGCTCCATTTCGACGCGTTGAAATGGAAATATTACATCACTGTGCTTATTTTTAGTTGCATGATTAGGTCGCGAACCGGACGAAAATATTCCAGAGTCCTCCAGTACGGCGTGCCTCCTGATCGCATCGTGGATTTGACTAGTAAAACGCAAGTAATCATTTTACTGTCGCACGTCGCGGTGATGTAGTGGTTGTGGTGCTTGACTGCTGTCCCGAATGTGGCTGGATTGAATACAGGCCGCGGCGATCGCATTTCGATGGAGGCAAAATGCTGGAGTAGCGTGTGCTTATTTTCAGGCGCACGTTAACGAACCCCAGGTAGCCGAAATCTCCGCAGTCCTCCAATATTTCACCTTTCATAATCATATCGTGGTTTTAAAACGTAAAATCCCAACAATTACCAAATAATATCATCGCGTTGTCGTGGGGGGAAGTACACAAAACTGAAGACGGAAAGAGTTGCACTATTTACCGCACGAACTTGGGCCGATCAAAAGAAATAACAGTAGAGAGTTTTGTAATAGCACACGCAAAGCTTCGCGTTATCGTTTGTAGCCGATGCGCATGCGTCGGACGCTATCCTCTTGCAATCCCCCGTTAAGTGACGGAAATAGTGGCGAGCCGCAACTAACGTTATCTTTGAGTTCGCTATTCTAAAGCCGCCTAGTAACACTTCAAGCACAACGATAGCGGCAATCACAATCAGCGGTCCTCGAAAGTGGTCGGCGGGTAACGTGCGTCCGTATTTATTCACGTAGAATCCGAGATCCCGGCATTGTCGTCGTTGGTCACCTCAGGTTTATAATAAACATGGCTATTCGTGCTATACGCGCACCCTATCACAATGGTCTAAAATAATCGGGAAGCTTTCCACACGTTTCAGCGCGGCCGGCGCAGAGCCGTGGTAACCAGTGTAACAGGCCGGTTACATAAACATACAGAAAGTAGCGAGTGGTTGTAATACAATTAACATTAAGGAAAATGATTGCCAGTAATTTTACACCGCACTGTCAATTCACCTCGACGTTTTTATTACACCGTGTGTTTTTATAAAAGTGGTTTAGAGACAGGAGAAAATTCCGTGGAAATGGAAAGTATGTGCCATAGCTTTCAAGTTGTATCATAGGATAGCATTGTTTAAAGATCTAATTCAATTACGATCGGACGTTCACGATAGACGATGCCCTTGGCTTGCGTGAGAGAGGCATCTTATTGAAGAGAAAGTAAATGCTTATTACCAAGTTGGCCAGCGAAATAACCGGGGATAGCGTAAGCTTTCTTGCGGGTAACGCAGCATTAAAGGCCAGTTAATAGAGCGTCCTCATCAAAGAGCGCACCCATACTATGACGAAAAGAAATACACGCACGACACGAGCGCTGACTATCAGCTGCAATGCGATTATAGCTGCCCACCAAGTGCACTGAAGCGGCGCACTCGTCGAGCCGTTCTTCATACGTGACGCCTGTTTGCCTTAAGTGACATACCTGCTTCGTGATGGCGCGATTGATCTCCTCGGTGCTAGTACGCATGCGTGTAGAAATCCGTTTACAAAAAAAGTATGACGACGTATGAGTGCGCTCTAGAATGAGAATGTACTTGAAACGAAAGGTAAGCCATGTGAAGCACTTTGAAAGAAGGCGAATTATCAGAAGGGATCGATCATTCTCAGAAGGGAAATTAATATCCATTGTGCTTTCGTTTGGATGGTATTACTACGTATTTTACCATATGAGAGAGATGCGTATGAATCGTCGACGATTTAGACTACTCCGTACTCTGCTATTGTTTGTTTGTTTTTCCTTCAACACTATTTGCGCTCCCGTTTCGTTTTCTTCAGAAGTCAGACGCCATCAAATAGCAATGTGTTCGCGAAAACAGTTGACGATTGAGAGTAGTACATGTACTCAAGTAAGTTTAGAACAAATTTTTAAATGCGAACCATTTCTTAGCAAACCTCAGGCACTTCGGCCGTTTCTATCTATCTATCTATCTATCTATCTATCTAGCCGCCTACGTCTGGGCGCTCTCCTGGTCGTCTCCACAACTTGTAATATACTAACTAAAATTGGCACAGCAGGGGATCAGTGTATGACGAAGACGATTCACTGGTCATGACATGAATAACGCAAACTACCTGTCGCGTACGTCATGAAACCCTTTCTCTCAGTCACGTGTTGCACATAGCCGCATACCAGAGTTCAGGTTATCCGGGTATGTGCCACAGGTGATACAGAGTCTCAACCAACACACTTGCCACTAACACACACATTGACACGCAAGGAAAGTGATGATAATAATAATAATAGTTGGGGTTTTATGCCCCAAAACCACGATATGATTATGATACGCCGTAGCGAAGGGCTCTGGAAATTTTGACCATCTGGTATTGTTTAATATGAACCAACATTGCACGGGACACGGGCAACTACCAACTTCCCTCCATCGAAATTCGACGGCCGCGGCCGGGATCGAACGCGCGACCTTCGGGTCAGCAGCCGAGCACCGTCACCGCTACACCACCGCGGCGGACGCAAGGAAAGTGAGGAAGCTGAAGACAGAACACCGCTGGAAGACGCTCAACTACCATTCACTCGTCCACGTGTTCCGCAACGTGGGCCACGTGGATTACGCAAAAACCGGGGCCAATGCTTCGTACAATAAATCTGCCGAGAGAACCAGGCCTCTCATCATTACCGGTGACTTCAACATTGATTTATGAAGACCCAACAACGCCTGGTCCTTATACTGCGTGAAAGACGGCTTGGATATGGACAGGACATCAAGAGACCTCGCTGCCACGTCCAAGACAGGAGGCATCATAGATCATTTCATCGTAAGAGGTATCCAGGATTTTCACCAGCTGTACTGCACCTCGCACTTCTCTACACTTGAACCCTTCGTAGTTGCGATCACGAACGGATCTGATTAACAAGTCCGGTCCAGCTGCTCGTGCTCACTGATCACGGTGATAATAACCTTGTTCAAGAACTGTCAAGAACCCTTCTACATATGCACATGGGTTCGTGAAACGTGCGTGCATTCTTCGTCATAACGGACTAGTATGCGCATAAGGACTGTAACGCAAGTGTAACAACTGCAACTTTGACTCTAACGTACGTGGAGTGCGCCTGCGCGTGCCACTCGGCTGTGTATATGCCTATGGAAACTTTCCAGAATGAAGCTTAGTTGCGATTAACGCCTGTCCTGTGCATCTGTGTTCCTTCTTTGTCCTGTTCGGATTCGCGCTGTCCAGTATTGAAGAAAGTAAAAACTACATATCAGCTTACCACGTCTGGTGGTAACAGCTATGTTGCTGTTGGCATCGTTAGGCAACTGTAAACAACTGGTTACATAATACCTATGCGACACTTCAACATATGAGTCTGCGTATACAACTTCCACATTTCTCTAGCGTCATTCCGTAACGTTTCCCTCCATGTGAAAAACGACGCCCTAGTCACCCTCCCGCGCATGCTTCGCGTAACATCGATTCCCATGATACGTGGGATCTGCAGAATTTTTTCAACCACCGTGCATGTACTCTACTACGGGAGAGTCACCAAGCCGTCCCTAATAAAAGATCGTGCTTATCTTTCGGCAGAGCTTACTCATTTTCGTCTTATCAAGCCGATTGTTAAGAAGAAAAGGTCAACAAGAGAGAGTACCATTTGTACTCTACTATCAGAGAGCAGTACGCCGTCCCCCAGAGCGTTACACTGAGTGATCGAGACCAACAAGGCACTCCACCGTCATTGGAGCCGAAAGGATTGGCACCGCAAGCATACCTTATATAACAGTGCCTCCATTGATGCTCAGGTTTAAAATGGAAGACCAGTTCTCTTATCACATTGTGAATATTCACGACAACAAACAGGCAATTTATCGTTACGGTTACTTCTTTTCCCTGAATGTTTATTATGCTAACGTCTACGAACGCGATGCATAAATATTATAAATCATCAACTATGCTTATGAAATTTCGCTGCCAATCGAAATGAAATGGATAAAGAGTCGGGTACCCGAGAGAAGCTTACAGGATCCCTTGTACATTCGCTTACGAAGACTATCGAATATTTGATGCTTACGGCCATGTTATCCATGGATGGTGTCTTAACAGGTGCCAAACATGCGAAACAATTTCTAGCTTGGTAAAGACGTTGCGATGTGCATTATATTTCGCGATGTGTTGCTGCCATTGTTCGAATGCAGTGTTGATAAGGCTGGGGCCGTCGCTGTGAATAGCTACATCGCCGCGCATTCGGCGAATACTGATGTGAATAGGAGTGATGTGAGAGTGAATAGAAAGAAGGGAGGAGGGGAGAGAGTAAAGCATAGCATAGCCATGTGTGTTTTCACACAGACAAAACCATGTAGAGCATAGCCATGTATAGTATGGTATATTAAGGGTGCGGGAAAGGGACGTGGGGGTGAGGAGGAGTGAAAGGAGGAGGGGAGCGGGTAATACTTAGCAGAGCCAGCATAGTACAGCATATCCTTGTGTTGTACACAATAGCAAGAATGGGAAAGAGGAGTGAGGGCAAGGAAGAGAGAAGGCGCGAGGGGGAGGGTAGATTATAGAATGGCCGTGCATAGTACAATATAGCAATGGGTACAGAATGGGAAATGAGAGTGAGGGGGAGCGATGTGAGGATGAGGAGGAAGGAAAGGAGCTGGTGAGGGTGGCATAGCATAGCCATGTGTACTACTGTATAGCAAGGCGTGAGAGAGAGAAGTGAAGGTGCGGAGCAATGATGTGAGGGTGAGAAAGAGGGAAAGGGACGATGAGGAGGGTAATGTATCGCATATCCGTTTAAAGTACTGTATAGCAAGATGGTGGAAAAGATAAGTGAGGGTGAGGATAAAAGATGTGAGAGTGAGGAGGGGGAAACGCGAAGGAGAGGAAGCCACTGTGCCACAAATGAATGTTTACTTCCCGCTATGGACGCCGAGAATGCTGCACGTTTGGAACGCCAGCGCGTGCTTGCCCGTGAACGCGAGTGTCGCTGAAGTGCAGGCGAATCACTGCTCCGCCCTTCCGACAGCTTTCACATTGAGTGCAACAGCATACATTTTTTAGGTGCGAAACACCTTATGCGCTCGGGCTGTCGGCGTCTCCTGTCGTCGTAACCCGTCACGGTGTCGCCTGTCATCGACCGTCACCGTAAAGCAAGTGACAAATAAGACGGCGCGTTCGATCAGGAAAAGCATGCAAGAACGCGCTCGCCCGCGCGATACAACGCCACCTGCGCTTCTCCGAGTGGCAAATAAGACGGCGCGTTCCCTCAGGAAGAGTTCTGTTTCTGCGATGGACGCTGCCTGTAATGGGCTCTGGACGCGGTTTGCGACGCTACCTGTAGCAATGAGAGGACACTGTCCTCTCATTGCTATTTACGCATTATTATGGGAAACACCTTTGTTTCGCACCTCCACAGGTTTTAGCGCAACGCACTTTCAGCAATGGCACACACGCCGTGGGAAGCTGGTGACCTCACTCGTCATCCGACTCATGTGAGAACACATATGTATACGCCATTGTGGACTAACAACACCTACGCATATTTTTTCAGCTCTTGTATTCCTTTTTTCAAAGCAGTTTTTGCAGTGTATGTATTGATAGAACTGCAAGCCTCTACACAGGCACGTGTGTAGACTGGCACTGCAAGTCAGTACACTGCAGTGCTGGCATATCGTTGCTCGCTCGAGAAAATTATTTAATAACCAACGAAGTACGTGCCTATGTATCGAACGAGATTGCAATCACAATAACACGTATGTGTCCATTTCGCCCACTAGAAAGAGAAAGAAACGGCTCCATATTCGTTAGTAACGGCGGGCGAACTAGACCTGTTCTTCGACTGATCTCATATTTTTCGAAGTAAGGATGTTAACTTTTGAATAAACTTGGCGCTCAGCGGCGCAGCCAGAAGTGATTTCGTGTGGGTATGGATGAGGGTGAGGCTTCAACCAATCGTAACGTATGTTCATTCACATATTTAGCGCTGGACGTGGAAAGCTGACACACAACTAAAGATGTTGCCCATATACACATGCAAAAATAGAAAATGTCGGAGCGGGGGGGGGGAGGTGCGGTTTCTCACGTGGTGTAGTTTATACAGACGGGATCTTGCTTTAGAAATAAAACTTGCGTCTTTATTAACCACAAACAGACATCTGCCGCCAAGAAATGACATGCTGATCTTGGCAACAGCGCTAACACCGGCGTATCCAGGGAGGGGGAAGGTTGAACCTTTCCCCCTCTCTTTTCTGAACCACAAAAATTCATTCGTTCCACTCTTTGACGGAGGCTTCTGGTGTGTTTAGGCAAAAATGCTAATCATTGGAATATAGATACACTACGTACTACGGACAAGCCGTGTACAGCTAGCTGTCCATGAATAAAGAGCTCGACTTAGAGACCTGTGTTGGGGTTTCGTTGTGCTTGTTTGACAGTAAAAACGACGTGAACCTCTTGAGCAGACCAGGAAAAAAAGCTTATTGTGTTTAGGAAAAACGAAGGCAAAGAATAGGCGATGGGAGTGAAGTGGACCGCTGTCCCAGTGCCATTGGGTTTCGCCACGTCATCGATACAGAATGAAAAGTGAATGATGAAGTGTGCTGCCTACTTTATTATGAAAGGTCTGCGTGAAACTGTCCTTACAGACAACGAATGGCGGACATGCAATGCTCCCATGAAGTACTGTTCAGATAAAGTGTCAATGATTTAGAATACTTCGATCTGTTGGTTTATAAAAAAATGAAATGGTTTATACTGGCGCATAATCTACGCTGGGAGATCTGTACTTTTCTAGCTGCTAAAATAAGTGATGTGCATCTGGACAAAAATAGGTACGCTTGCAGTAGATGAACATACCTGAACCACGTGAATGCCGTGCAGCAGCGGTACAGTCCAATGTATAAGGAGAGCACTTTCTAAGAAGATAGTTAAGGGCAAGATAGTTGAACAACAACGTTGCAAAGAACCCGGCTACCATAAATGTTCATTAAATGAATCGCTACGACTACGCGTTCCTTATAATATACCCAAAAGAAACGCAGCGTGAAGTTTTAGTAACACGAGCACCCAGTGACCCTCATGCTTCTCCTCCAAGCACTTCCGGTCTGTCACTTCCGGTTTTTGCGAATATTCAGAAAATTTGTTTTAAAAAATAAATCTGGTTAGCGATCGATAGTTATGCTGCGAGTTAAGAGTTGTCTTGGGTACATATGATATCAAAGTATCGGTTTACTAAAAATAAAGCCAAATTATCTGTCAGGGTAATTCGTGAAAAGAATTCATTGAGTGCATCGAAAGAGCACACGCCTTTCTCGTGAGCAGCTGGCTTCGTCGCGACACCTGGCGGAGCAGATGTCAAGCACGCCGTCCTTCAACGTGGCCTCTGAGATACGCTCCCGCAGTGCAAAAAATGCAAAGTTAACCCAGAAAATACACCAGGGCACACAAGCGCTTAGGTGCGGGTGCTACCACCAGAACCCTAAGTGAAGGATAAAGGTCGCCTCCATTTTTTTTCTTTGTGCCAAGCGTCTTCTCGTGGAGACTGACAATGCTATTGCATATGCCGATGGCGAGCAGTGTTCCCGAATACAATTCTCAAATTCATTACCCGTGCAGGTAGCATGTCCAGCATATCCGATTAAACGTTTCTTATAATACCGATGTTATCATCTGATGCATGAGAGAAATTCGTCCGCTAAACTGTAATAATTGTATTTTTAGCCCGTCCACATGCGCCATTGGGAATTATCGCAACGTTGATTTTTTCCTGGTGTGTGAAACTTTGCACACACTAGCTATAAAATTATCCCGTGGGTATTTAAAGACACTTAGCATAAACAGCCACTGTATATTTGAAGCATAATAATTGTATATGTAAGCTATAGGAATAATTTTATGATGCACTAGGACTGTTTCGATGCGGGATCGCATTTTGAATGGAGGCGAAAATGCTTGAGCCCGGGTCTCTTAGGTTTAGGTGCACGTTAAAGAACACAAGGTGGTCCTAATTTCCGGAGCCCACCACGAAGGCGTCCCTCATCAATGTATCACGATTTTGCGACGTTAAACCCGGACAGTTATTATAGAACTGCTTCGAAGAACAATTTCACTCGTTGTGGCATCTTCTTGGTCACCAGCATTCATCACATTTCTAAGCGCTTATTTGGTTTAACGCCGCGAGCGACGCCATTTCCGATCACGAACGGCGTGTGCGCTGTTAGCATCAGATGGCATTGTTGATGGCGAATTGAGAAGTGCCGAGTTTTCAAGAAAAGAAACGGACGCAAGACAGGCGGCAATTACTGCTCTGCGGAGGACTGTCGAAACTGGGAGAAGAGTTTTTGTAGTGGTTCTGGAAAGCGGCAGCGCAGGTCATATGTAACGAAGTAGAAAGCTTTTCACTATCAGTATGAATCACTTGTAATAAGCAGCACATACTTCACCCGCCTCCATCCTTGCTAGAAATGCTGCAGAAGTGGCTTGAGAAGAAGAACGACGCATATTTCTGCAACCCATAATGGAGCACGGATCAGCTTCATTGGGGGGAGGAAAATGTGGACTGAAAGAAAGAGAAAAGGACGACACCTTCTCGAGAAGATAGTTCCCAAACCACCGAGCGCCAGGCCTTGGCACCTTCTCTCTCACTAAAGAGGCCATGACACCCAATTTTCGCTGATAATATCCGTTATGTGAGTTAATCCTTAGGTGTTCACGAACAAGCTGGCGAAAGTTGAGCCTGTTTGGTCGAGAACTTAGTTTATAACGAGCATTTTTTTAAGCATGCGAGCGGCCCGAGAGTCTGAAAACACTGGTACACTCGCGAGCCGTGGCGTAACAAGTCGCTTCTTTCGCAAGCGTGTGTATTTCAGCCAACAATATCGTTTTGTGGTGAGCTGCACGTGCAATGAAACTGTTAGAGCTTTCTTAAATTTGGCATTGAAAATTGAACGGTTTGCAGCGGCTGAAACTTAGGCATAAGACGATGGCTCCACTTCATGAAGCACGCCACGTCACACGCGCCATTGCAAAATGGCCGTCGCCGGCGGTGGGCGGGGTTTATAGCCGGCGACTTCTAGGACTTGTTTGGCACTGCAATATCGTTTTACAGTCCATTTTTCACACGTACAGGCACAATGGACCCTCTAGTTCTATATTTCGCTGAAAGCTCCTATTTCGTCGGTGACCTTGTCATGGCCCCTTTAAGAAACAGGTTGGTGCCCGGCGTCACTATGAATCAAACCCAGTACATCCTCCATTGGAGATGGACGCTCTAACCACTCGGCCGACGCTCTAACCACTCGACCTGTCTATGCTGAATTTTTTCTTTTGAGAAAAGTGTTACGAGGTACAACGGCGTGTTTTTGCAAATGGATTAGTAGCAACGTCCCTGGTTAGCCGGTAAACCGTCGGCTTACCAGGGAGGGTGACTAAACTGGCGTTTAAAGTGCATCTAATAGCCTGGCGCAACGTGAGCACTCACGTGAGAGCACAGACACGAGTTTTATCGAAACTAAGTGGACGCTATGGTGCGATGCCGTGAATACAATTTGTTAACATATTCCTCCGGGGTCGAGCAACGCTTGAATATAGCTTGCTGAGTCATAAAAGCGCATATGTAATGTCTGTTATACTGCTTTGAAAGCGTAGTCGACACTGAAGTCACAATTGACGTTAACCCGACATGACGCCTGAATCATGGGAGTAGATGTGCAATGTTTACTACCTGGTTACTCAGGATCTTAGTGACACGGGGCACAACCCCATCACGCCAGAAGTGCAAAACACGCATCTCACTGACAACATGAGATCTTGCATCAAAGTGTCTCCTCTTCGACGAAATATCCACCCACAGTACAACGTGGGCAGGCGTGTCACTCGCGCATCCCCTCTTTAGCTCACGCCAACTCTTCGCTTACATGCTTTGTAGATGCCGCCCAGGACGGCGCTTCCGCTCACTTTGCTGTAGTATCCATACGTACTAAGGTCGGATTCTATCCTCAGCGTCGGTTCGAACCTCTTCTTCTTACAAAGCAGAGCAGATGGCCATCGCACTCGCTCTCCTTGATCCACAACGAACTGATATTTACACTGACTCTAGATCCGCTGCTAGGGCATTCGCTTCTGGGTCCGTCTGCAAGGAAGCTTTTAGAATTCTCGCTCACAAGGAACTTACACACCACACAATTACTTGGTTCCCTGCTCATCTTGGCCCGAAGGTCGGGAGCCTTTCCAATGTCAACGAGCTAACCCAATGAAAGACGCGAGGTCTCACTTACCGCGCGGGGATTTGCGCGGCTCCGACGAAGGAATCAGCCCCTCGCCTCCATTTTAAGGACATTTTGACTACTTTCAATGAGGTCACCAAACACTATCAAATGGGCCGTAGGTATTTCCCACTTTCGCACGAAAAGTTGTCTAGGCCACAGGCAATCTCTCTTCGCATGCTTCAGACGGGGACATACCCTAGCCTTTCCATTGTTAGACATTACTCCGACATTTCAGCACTTTGTCCGGACTGTCAAGATCGCAGTGATTTTAGACATATGCTCTGGAGGTGCCCCTCTATAAAGGGAAGGCATCAAGAATTCTCTGAAGAACAATTTTACATTATGATTAAGAGTCCGGTCCTACTACAAGAACTCCAGGCTGTCCAGAAAGCCCACGACGCGGCGGTGAGGCTCGGCCTCCCCATCCCTACGTGGGAACGGCCCGCGATCCTTCCCCTATAAAACGGAGGTGGATTCCTTCAGGACCTAAATAAGGGTTTTAAATGCGAAGCATTTCTTAGCGAACTTCTGCGACTTTGAGCGTATCTATCTATCTATCTATCTAT
Source organism: Rhipicephalus sanguineus (assembly GCF_013339695.2). Taxonomy (NCBI): domain Eukaryota; kingdom Metazoa; phylum Arthropoda; class Arachnida; order Ixodida; family Ixodidae; genus Rhipicephalus; species Rhipicephalus sanguineus. The sequence continues at coordinate 138,959,867 of NC_051183.1, read as the reverse complement.
CTATCTATCTATCTATCTATCTATCTATCTATCTATCTATCTATCTATCTATCTATCTATCTATCTATCTATCTATCTATCTATCTATCTATCTATCTATCTATCTATCTATCTATCTATCTATCTAGCCGCCTACGACCTTGTGCTCTCCTGGTCACTTGTTTAATCGAATGTACACCAAAATTGGTATGGCGCAACATGACTGTATGACAAACATGAATGACAAGTCATAACAAGAAAATCATGACATGCATGTCATGTATATCATGATTTACATGCCACGCTCATGGTGCGCTGGCGGCCGTTTCGTTTGCTATATATACACCAAAATTGGTATCTTGCGGCGTGACTGTGTAACGAACATAAATAACACGAGTTAACATAAAAATCATGACACGCGTGCCATGTAGAGCATGGCTTACCTGCCACGCTCATGGGGCGCTGGCGGCCGTTTCGCTAGCTTGATCTACCCCGAAATTGGTATTGCGCGACGTGACTGTGTGGCGAACATAAAAGCACGAGTTAACATGAATATCATGACATGCATGTCATTTACAGCATGACCCACGTGCCACGCTCATGGTGCGCTGGCGGCCATTTCGCTAACTTGACATACACCAAAATTGGTATCTTCTGACGTGACTGTGTGACGAATATAAATAACAGGAGTTATCATGAAAATCATGACACGCATGTCACGTACAGCATGACTCTTGATATACACCAAAATTGGTATCTGGCGACGTGACTGTGTGACGAACATAAATAACACGAGCTAACATGACAATCATGACACGCATGTCATGTAGAGCATGACTTACGTGCCGCGCTCAAGGTGCGCTTGCGGCCGTTCCGCTAGCTTGATATACACCAAAATTGGTATCTGGCGACGTGACTTTGTGACGACCCTAAATAACACGAGTTAACATGACAATCCTGACACGCATGTCATGTACAGCATGACTTACGTGCCGCGCTCATGGTGCGCTGGCGGCCGTTTCGCTCGCTTGATATACACCAAAATTGGTATCTTGCGACGGGACTGTGTGACGAACATAAATAACACGAGTCAACATGAAAGTCATGACACACATGCCATGTACAACATGACTTACGTACCACGCTCATGGTGCGCTGGCGGCCGTTGCGCTAGCTTGGTCTACACCCCGAAGTTGGTATTGCACGACGTTACTGTGTGACGAACGTAAATAATAGGAGTTGACATGAAAACCATGACACGCATTTTCCTTAGTGACATACAAGACGATGTATGCAGCTCTTTGCTGGCTGCTTCGCATTACATCGATTCCCACAATGCGTGGGATCTGCCGGCTTTTTTTATCTATCTATCTATCTATCTATCTATCTATCTATCTATCTATCTATCTATCTATCTATCTATCTATCTATCTATCTATCTATCTATCTATCTATCTATCTATCTATCTATCTCGAGTTCACATTGCCAAATGGTGTTGTCGCTGTTCCTTGGTAGATATAAACTGCGAATCATCTGTTGCTGATACCCGCATACCACGGCCCGTGGTATACGGGTATGCGCCACACGTGACTGAAGGAGAGAGTTTCATGACGTACACGACAATCTGTTGCACATGATGGTTAGCGCAAACGCAGCACAGACGAAAGAAGAAGAAACGACGACACAAGCGCTATCTAACAACTTAATGTTTATTGGAAAAATCACAAATCTAAGAAAGAGAAGAAACAACAAACCCGCACATGCGCCAAAGGTAATTGACAGATAAAAACGTGTCTGCTAACAAAACTACACACTTTCCAGGAAAGACACTTCCTCATCAATCAAAGCGATAGAAGGGCAGCTCACGCACGTGTCTTTATTTTTGATCATCTCAAATGCCTCCGCGTTTTCTCGAGTACGCTGGCTCTTGTGCCTAGTCACCACGACCGTGTTGTCCAGCTCGGGAGCACAGCCGCATTGTCGGCAATGGAGGGCAAGGTGTGAAGACGGCGCGCCCTTCAAAGAGCTAGCATGCTCTCACAAACGGACGTTGAGACACCTCCCGGTCTGTCCACTGTAGGAACTAACGCAGGACAAGGGTATGGTGTAGACAACGCCGCAGGCGCAGTCAACGACCCGTGTGGCATGTTTCATAGAACACTCGCCATCTACTGACCTCGCCTCTCTTTTTTGCACCTGTCTGTCAATAGAAGCGCACACGCTTCCGAGCTTCCTGCCGGCACGAAATACGACATCGATGTCGTAATGACTAGACACCTTCTTAAGACGATGCGAAACAGTGTGCAGGTATGGAATGACGGCATACTTGCCACGTTTTTCCACATCTACGCTAAATGCATAACATTCTGACTGGTTACGCTCCGCCAACACTTTGACCACTTCCTCCGAGTTGCGTACCAGAAACGGATGGACCTCCGTCAATGCTTCCAGGTCTTTTTGGAGGAAACCAGACACCACGTACTGCCAGGTGTTTCGCTCTGTTACAATAGCGTGAAAAGGAATATCAGCCTTGTCTGTCTTGGCTGTGAAAAAGATCTTTAGCTCAAGGCTCTTGGCACCTTTTACTTCTGAATGCAAACGTGCTAGGCTCAGGTCCTTAAGAAGGGCCAAGGCACACTTCTTTAACCTAGAGGCTTTTTCAGACACCTGCTTGAAATTCCTTTCCACCGCGTCCCCAGCTTTCCATCGAAACAATACCTGCGGCATAGCCACGAAACACCCTTCTTTGTAAGAAACCACGGCATGGAAGTCATTGTCAACAAACCAATCCACTAAGCCCCGCAACCCAGGACCAAACCTCCCTCTTTCTTCAACATTCCGAAAGGCTAGCACAGATTCTTCAAGGCAATGCCCTAGCTCTGACTCGGAAACTTGTCGTGACACCTCACGGGCGAGAGACACCTTTTCATCTGGAGATAGGCGAGGCTCGAAACAAAATTTCGGGCCTAATTTTGCTAATTTTTGGGCCTAAAACGCCGCCCTGTTTTTAAACAAACAGGGCGGCGTGATGATTAAGCAGACGCTTCCAGGTTTATTTTATGCGGACGATATCGTCTTATTTGCGGACAGTCGAGATGATATACAGCGGCTGGTGGATATATGCGGAAGGGAAGGTCAAGCTCTTGGACTAGGATTTAGTGTAATGAAATGTGAATTGAAGGTATTCAATGATCCATGTGATCAGCGTTGTCAATACAAGGCCGAGAAATACCGAGGGTAAGCGAATACAAGTACCTCGGAGTATGGGTAAACGTGAGTGATAGATACATGGAGATGCAGGAAAAAGCCTCAGCAGCAAAATGAACGAGGAATGCTGCAATAATGAAGCACAGAGCGTTGTGGGGATAGAATAGGTGCGAGGTGCTTCGAGGTCTGTGGAAAGGTGTAATGGTTCCGAGGCTTACTTTTGGGAACTCAGCGGTGTGCCTGAGGTCCGAGGTGTAATCGGGAATAGATATAAATCAAAGGACTGCGGGAGGCCTCGGGTTGGGTGCTCACGGAAAGACGACAAATGAGGCTGTAAAGGGCGATATGGGATGGACAAGCATTAAGGCGAGGCAAGCTCAGAGCAAAGTAAGGTTCGAAGAGACGCTAAAGAATATGAAGGAGAATAAAAGAACAGAGAAGGTGTCCCTTTATTTGCATAGGAAGAGCGTGGACACACAGTGGAGAAAAAGAACTAGGAGGTTCACTAGCAAATATATGGTTGGTAGTGTAAGCAATATGTCAACAAAGAGCGTTAAGCAAAAAGTCAGAGAGGCCGAGAGGATTTACTGGACGGCAGCTATGAAGAAAAAACCGCCTCTGTGTAACTACCGAAAGGGGAAAAATGAAAAAAAGAGAGGCATTTTACGACAATTCAAGGGTAAGCGCTTTACTGTTTGAAGCGAGATCGGGTTGCTCTGGAACGCGTAGTTATAGAGCGAGATTCAGTAAAGAAGAAGAAAAATGCACATGCTGTGGGTAAGATAAGGCAACGACGGAGCATGTTCTGAGTGCATGTGGAGATAGCCACCCAGGTGTACCTTTGAGCACGAGCCTACATGAAGCTTTGGGATTTAGGGAAACAATGGAATGCTGAACGTACCCGCGATTGAAATAAATAAGAGGCGGTTAGAGTATTGGTGGCAGAAAATTCAACGAAAGGACAAAAATAAATATTTGAAAAAATTAAGGACATTCTGACGTGAAGGGCAGAGAACTGCGCTGAGAATTTACGGTTTCTTATTTATTTATTTATTTATTTATTTATTTACAATACTGCTACTCTCCTTCGAGAGCATGGCATTTGGGCAATACAATAATTGTTCACGTAAAATAAAAAAAAGTGTAGACGTAGAACTTGCAAGCATAATAACAGGATATAAAGATCATAAAACAATAGAGCAGTACAGAAGTTTAACACTAATTATGTTAATGATACATAATGCATACAGTAACCACAAGATACAAAGCAAGTCATGGCCATTATAAAAAGCTAAAACCATGCCGAAAGGCGATAGAAAGAAAATATATGATTCAAGATAGGCAATCATGTTGGCATTGGTATCGTGAGGGAAATCGTGGTATCGTGTCCTGTAGTATGATTGATTTAGTTGAAGTAGAGGCATTAGGCCAACATTAGAAAAGATGGTTGATCCCTTAGTCATAGGAATCGGTATAACACGAAAGTGAAACGTGTCGTCACAGAAGTAGTTGATTGCTTTAGTGCATTGGTATATCAGATCTTGTATAATGTCTATTGTTGTTTGGCAGATGTAGCAACGCCTGATGTGGACGCACTCACGTTGACGCCTACTGGCACATCTCCGTACCGACGACCAACGCCCATAATCATGATTTAACCGTTGCGGCAGCAGAAGACCTTAACATATACGTGGACACCGCATATGGTAAATCCCGCGCAGATATGCCATCAACAAGCCCATAATAAACACTGATACTCAGTCTGCACTCCTCCAGAGCGTCGTGAAACCTGAAGAGAAACGCTACGCGCGTTGTGTCTTCCCTCTAGCCTGGCAGTTAATTCTCGCAGGGCGAGCAGGGAACGCGGTGCGATAGCAAGGCGAGCATCGATATGGATGGCCGCTATGAGTGAGGCTTGGGCTGAAGCCAGCACCTGGCGGTGTGTTAAATGAAATTACACTTCTATTGTAAACGCGCCGAATGGGACGGTCGCAGCAACGCCGTGTGTTTTTTGTCGCTTTTTTTTTTCGAGCTTGGTGGCACACATGTCACCACCCCGTTATAAAGGGGACGCTCATAGCATAAGAGAACTGTGAGAGGAAAGTGTGAAAGATAAAAGGCGCGTTCATATAGCCTCTGTTATATGCTTGGCGGTAGCCCAATGGGCTAAACGCCCGCCAGCCGTCGTCGCGGACCAACAGGTCATGGGTTCGACTTCTGTGAACGAAACATTTTATTTCTGGTTCTTTTTCTTTGCTATTTGATGGCGTTCATTTTGCAATATGTCAACAAAGAGCGTTAAGCAAAAAGTCAGAGAGGCCGAGAGGATTTACTGGACGGCAGCTATGAAGCAAAAACCGGCTCTGTGTAACTACTGAAAGGGGAAAAATGAAAAAAAGAGAGAGATTTTACGACGTATTTCATGACGTATTTCCGTGACGCAAATACGTCATGAAAATCTTGGTGGACCCCGGCATAAAACTTTTTCGTGTTAGAAAAAGGAAAAAGCTTTTTTTATATATCCACCCTGGTGGCACACTAGTCCCCACCCCGTTATAAAGGGGACGCTCATACCAGCGATCCATCCATCCATCGACCTCGCTCATAGCATCCATCCATCTTAAAGATAGCTCTGCGACGCGCGCCTGCCTCGCCACGTAAGCGGGGTACACGTAACACCGTGGAGCCCGCTTACGCTTGTCCTGAGAAAAAAAATGCCAGGCCTGCGCGGAAAGCGCAGCACAGTCACAGCGAAAGCTGGAAGAGCGGCATTTCTACAGCCCGTTCTAAACTCTCTTGGAGCTACTAATACAAGTACACTAGCAAGGTCCCCACTACGCTATAAATCACAATATTTGTGAAATTGGGAAGCACCTACAACGCCATTATTCGTCATTATTCATCATTACAGCTACACATCTGTAAGGCATTATGTGCACTTTGTTTACGTGACGACTGATGACGATGAAGAATTGTGGCTCAGCCCTTTGTAATGGGTTGGAAGCTTTAAACGGCTCACCAGTTACGTAATTCGCATTGTGTGACGCCCGGTCGCTATTTTACTCTCCCACCATGCAATATAACATACATTGACGTGAGAAAGAAAGACAGAGAGAGGGGGGAAGAACATTGTTGAGACCCTCAGGAAATGGATGATGGGCTCATGGGCTTCCTTGGCAACCAATGCAAGTGCACTTGCGAGGAACCCACTACGCTATAAATCATAATTTCTGTGAAGTAGGGCAGCAGCCACTATGCCATTTTTCGTCATTCAACGGAGAGCCGTGGTACCCGCTAAAAACATGTAAGGTATCTTGCGCACTTTGTTGGTGTTGTGCCTAATGACGATGAAGAATTATTGCAGAACCCCTTGTAGTGGGTTGGAAGCATCCAACAGGCCACTCGTTGCGCAATTCGCATTGTGTGACGCCTGGCTACAGAATTCGCGTTGTGTGGTGCGCGGTTGTTATTTCACTCTTCTACCACACTAAATTACATAGGTTAATGTGGTTCCTTCTGGACATGAGGCCTGCATAGCGTCGTTTTGCAAGGAAGTTCCAAGCACCGGCATGGCTCTGAGTCTGGTGCATCCTCCTGCCCTTTCAGCACTTCAAGAAAACGGCACACTGATTCGCAGAAATATTCCCGTACAGATCTTACTTGTACATCCGCATTGTCAAAGGCAGTTCGAGTTTGCCATATACTATGCAGGCCCAGGAGCATGACTAGGTCGAAAGGTACTCCATCATCATTTTTAACAGAAAGAAAACGGATGCCATGTGGACTTAACGGTAACTCTTTTTTCAAAGTTCTCTGTAATATGTCCCAGAAGAACACCCCGCTCCAGCAGTCTATAAACACGTGTTCAATTGTTTCCGGTTTATTGCATAAGAAACAATGTGTGCCCCAAGGTACGAATAATCCCCTATCTACCAACCATGTTTTAACTGGTAAAGTACCAGTGTGTAATTTAAAGAAAAAGGTTTTAACCCCTGGCGCTACGATGCACCAGAGTGGATTTCAAGAGTGGAACTATTGTTGCGCATGCCAAAGTTTTGATTGTAGTCAGCTCAGTGCTGACGATTCATAATTTCACTTTGTAATTGTATAGCTCTACCCTGTTTTTGTGAGTATGTAAATAGTCTTGGTATGCAAGGCAATAAAGAAAAAAAAACCGGCATGGCTCTGAGGTACAATACTGGGCTCCCACGCAGAGGGCCCAGGTTCGAACCCCGTTCCATCCTGGAATTTTTTTCTTATTTCGTTTTTTTTTCTTATTTCGCGCGATAGTGGTTACGGACACCGGCGGCGGCGGCGGCAGCGGACAACTACGCCACCAAAAACGGCCGTTGAAATGATCTCCTAACAGCTTTCGCTGTAAAAAATCACAGCATATCCACGGAGTGAATGATGATGAGTGGGCGAAGCTGCGGAGGTTCATCGGTAAACCGTGAATCTTCCGTGAATTCTGCCCAGTACATCATCACCGACGTGAGATCGGGCGCGTTTATACTAAAGGTTCGATGAGTTATGACGACTTGCAGCTCACTTTAATTTTACATGTACGCTGTAAATTTTCATTGTTTAGAAAACCATTGCTTTAGAAACATCTGGCGTCTTTCGTTAAGCAGCTGGCGTCTTTTCGTTTTGCTTTAGAAACATCTGGCGTTCTTTTGTTTTGCTTTTACAAAACATCTGGCGTCTTTCGTTGGTTTATTTCATCAATCAACGGCGTTTTGAACAAAATTTTTATTGTTTAATCACGCACAGGAGAAATCTCACCAGGCACTACCTTGGAGGTAAAGAATGGCTGCTAATGGCAATGAGAGACAGAAGAAGTCGGCTTTTAGCTAACGCTGCGAATTTTTTATTGTTCAACAACGCACAGGAAAAATCTCCCACCGGCACCACCTTGGAGGTCAAAGCGTAAGACTGGTTACGCACTACGACTACTACGACTACGACTACGAGGGACGAACCAACGCTGCTAGAACCAGGTCAGTTTCGCAGCTCCCCATAGACGCTTGCTCTCCGAAGTGGACGCGACGGCCGACGCAAGAACTAGTGGCGCTGCAGTTCCATCTTGCATCATGCCTCACGCGTCGTCTGCTACAACGCCAATGTGACCTATCGTCGCTGCAGCTTTCGGCGGCCGTGACAGCCGTGATTCCGAGATTTGAACTTTTGCAATAACCTCAACGGTTTTAAAAAGCGATTATTTCACAAGATAAGCTGCAAGAACATCAAAATATAATCAAACGTGACCTATAATAACGGTACAATCTCACACGTGTAGCTGTCCTCTCGCATGAACATTCCATTGCCGTCAACCTGTGTTTAGCCGCCACGGTGGAACAGTGGTTACGGTGCTCGGCTGCTGACCCAAAGGATGCGGGGTCGATCACGACTACGGCGGGCGCACTTTTTCTATGAAAGCGAAAATGACACAGGCTCATGTACTTAGATTTGTCATACTAAGCAAGTCGTAAAACAGAGGACCGTTGTTAATTTTCGGGCGAATTAATTCTGATTTCTTGAGAAAGGCGTGCAACGCGAACTATGGTTGATCAAAGTACCTGATTTTATTCGCTGAGCTCGGTTAGGCGACTTGTAGCGAAGTTAGTCTTCACGATTCTGGTGGGATTGGCGTTCAGAAGACATTCCTTGCAAGCCTTGATTCGGTAGACGTGATGAGCAAAGTTCATTTCCGAGCCGCTAGTGCAACACGCGCATCAAGATGACATTCTTCAGCTTTGTCCCTTCCACACGTGCTAAATCGAAAGAACTGCATCCCAAGCGATCACCGTTCGCAAACAATCACGCACGGAGTACGGAGAAAGCGAGCACAGAGAAACGCGCAACGCGTCGCAAGCGGTTACTCGTCGCGCGTCTGAGATCGCCGCAGCAGGTGCGTCGCCTCCGCGATTAGCTTCGCCAACGCGCCATTGAGAGCAACTGTGCGTCGATCCCGGGGGCCACGGCAAGTGAAGCAAAATGGAGCAGCAGCGCCGTAAGTTCACGCGTCGGCCGCCTGTGCCGGTTCGCGATCGGAGCTGCGAAACTGTATTGGTTCTAAAAACGTTGGGACGAACGGGTGCCGCCTTAAGGAGCTTCGCCCCTAAAACGCCGCCGGGCTAGAGGGGAGACGCGACGTGCGTTGCGTTTCCCTCCTGTCCAGCCGTGGTGTTCAAAAGCTCTTTAGTATGTGCGGAATGGAGACCTTAGCTTAAGTTAGCGTCCAATCAACGACGTTTTTCTGGCTGTCACAACGCTTTCTATGATTACGCTCTTATCATTAACTACTACAGCAACCACACAGGTCTGTTTTTCATTGATCATGGACGCTCATGGAGATGCGCGAGATACACCAATATTATTTATGCAAGCTCGCTTGCATCAATGTACCGTAAAGATTAAACTATTTCTGCAAGGACACGTTTTACTTTCGTGTTATACCGATTGCTATGACGGGGGGATCAACCATGTTTCTTTTTTAGGGGCGAAGCTCCTTATAGCATCACCTGGTCGGTCGTCGCTCCATGCGGCGTGTCCCCGCCGTCGCGTCTCCCGTATCATTCAATAGATGGCGCTGTCCCATAGAGATGCATGCAAACTGCAGTTGGGTGACGATATACTAGATGGCACTGTCCCATAGAGATGTGTGCAACATGTGTGCCAAACAAAAAGAAAAAAAAGAAAAAAAAGAAGAAAGAAAGAGAAGAAAACAAAGCAGCGGCACCCTGCACGCTAGATGGCGTGCAGTAATCAAAGCGGCGTATTGCTTTGATTACTGCTGGGCGAAACCACTGAACATTTCACGGTGTAACCATGATTGCTTCAGGAGCTTCGCCCAAGCTCTTCATCATTCACCCGTGGATATGCTGTAATTTTCTTTTTCCTTTTAGCCAAGCATTACGAGGTGGATCGACGTGTTTTTTAAGTGTAGTCGTTGTATCCACATCGAGGGCTGATCAGGCCCTTCTACAGCACCGGTGTTTAAAGGGTAAGACGTTCTGACGCAACGTCAGCACTCACGGTACAGCACATACGTTATTAGACAGTTTTACATTAGCGTACGCAAACGTTTGCGTTGGCTTTTCGCGCAACTGCGCATGCGTCGTACGCTAACCGCTTGCAGGCTCCCGTTAAGGAACAGAAATAGCGGGCCGCGAATGCTAGCGCTAACTTAGCGTACGCTATTCTAAAACTGCCTACTATTAGGAAAACGAAGTGCACTTTACGGCGCGATGATGTGAATAGACAGTTTTAGTTTCACGTAAGTTGGGACTTCACGTACGCAAACGTGAAAAGTACACGTACGTTACGTGCACGCCATCTGAAACTCTTTTAGCTACACGCATGCAACGAGCGCCAAGAGTGAGCACGTAGCTCCATCTATCGCGAGACGACGATAAAGATATTGCTTGTTCGGAATATCGCGAAAACTCAGCGCGAAGCTCTCTACGTGCGCAAGATACGCACGCAAAGAATCGAATCTCACTTACGTCCGTGAGAGCAGCTCACGGCCGCTATGTTCTGCGCATGCGCACTGCTTACACGCAGAAGCTCTACGTACGTGAAACTAAAACTAGACAGTTTTAGTTTCACGTACGTAGAGGCTTTGCGTACGTAGAGCTTCTACGTGTAAGCAGTGCGAGTGCGTTTAGTTTCACGTACGTACAAGCTTTGCGATCTCGCATTTAAATTAGCGACGTCTGTTCTGGCCGTTCCTGGGTAGATATAAACTGCCAATCACCTGGGGCGCATACCCGTATACCGCGGCCTGTGGTAAACGGGTATGTGCCACACGTGTCTCGAGCAATGGATTTGACGACGTACGCGACAGGATTTTCACGTTATTCAATTTTGGTCTTGACCAAGTTAAGGAGGCGATAACGAGAGCACGCAGGCGTAGGCGCATAGATAGATAGATAGATAGATAGATAGATAGATAGATAGATAGATAGATAGATAGATAGATAGATAGATAGATAGATAGATAGATAGATAGATAGATAGATAGATAGAAACGAGCGCACAAGTATACACAGGATGAGCGTCTCAGTTGTAACTTATTTGTTTGTGAGCAGCGCGCTCCTTTCGCAAAAGCGGCCGCTGCAGTGAGCAAAGTGACCTTCGTTCTCTTTGTAACTTCAACCCAAACTTACGGTGAGAGCGCAAGAGGTACCAGATAAGCGTGCGCGCACGAGCGACCAAGCCCTGTAGAGGGGCACGCTCACCTCAACGGATGGGGCTACGACCTTCAAAGCGCGCCCTTCGAGCTCTTGGCGCCATGTCGCTAGTGGTAACGAAAACACGCTGATGTACCCCGATCTCTGACCACCGCCACCGGCAATGGTGTATATAAATATCACGCCGTTATTATGGCGAAGAACGTGCCGTTTGCGGCGGAGTCGTTTGGCGCTGCGCGCTGGGGATCTTTTAAATGCGAAGCATTTCTTAGCTAACCTCAGGCACTTTGGCCGTTTCTATCTACGTATCTATCTATCTATCTAGCCGCCAACGTCTGGGCGCGCTCCCGGTCGTCTCAATAGGTTGTAATATACCAAAATTGGCATAACAAGAGATCAATGTATGAACAACACGATTCACTTGTCATGAAATGCATAACGCGAAATGCCTGTCGCGTACGTCATGAAACCATTTTTCTCAGTCACGTGTGGCACATACCCGAACATCAGAATTCATGTTATGCGGGTATGTGCCACAGGTGATGTAGAGTCTCAATCAACACACTAACCGTGAACTTACACACTGACACGCGACGAAAGTTATAACCAACTTTAACCAGTGTTTAACCAGTGTTCTATAACGCGCACTGACATCGCCCAGTACACGGGCATTTATCATTTCGCCTCCATCGAAATGGAACCGCCGCGGCCGGGATCGAACCCGCGGCCTTCGGCTCATCAGCCGAGCATCGTAACCGCTACACCACCGCGGCGGACGCAGTGAAATTGCGGCAGCTGAAGACAAAACAGATCTGGAAGACGCTCTACTACCATCCAGTCGTTCACGTGGTCCGCAACGTTTACCACGTGGATTGCGCGAAAACCGGGCTCAGTGCTTCCTACAATATCTCTGCCGAGAGGACCATGCCCCTCATCATTTCTGGTGACTTGAACATTGATTTATCAAAACCCAACAACGCCTGCTTCTTACACTGCCTGAAAGACGGTTTGGATGTGAACAGGGCATCACAAGACCTCGTTGCGAGATCGCGGACAGGAGGCATCATAGATCATTTCTTCGTAAGAGGCATCCACGATTTCCACCAGCTGTACTATATACCGTGCACTTCGCTACATTTATGCCCCTCATAGCAGCAGTCACGAACAGATTGCATAGCAAGTCCTTGCCAGCTGCTGGTGCTCGCTGATCACGGTGATGATGAGCTTGTTCAAGAACTGTTAAAAACCCTTTCCACACATACGCACGAGTTCGTGAAGCACGCGTGCGTTGTCCGTCATAAATGACAAGTATAAGCATGTTACACTGAGTGTAACAGCAAGTTACACTCAGTGTAACAAGCAAGTTACACTCAGTGTAACGTGCGTGCAGGGCGCCTCCGCGTGCCACTCTGCTGCATATATATCTAGAGAATTTTTTGTGAATACGAGTAGCGCCTTGCCCTGTGCATTTTGCTCCTTCTTTGTCTTGTTCGAATTCGTGCTATCGAACAATGAAGAATATAAGCACTACGTATCAGCTTTCCGCGTCTGGTGTTGCTGTTGCATCGTTGCAGAACTGTAAACAAATGGGTATATGGCACATGTGCGACTCTTCAACATATGTGCGTGTGTATACCATTTGCACATTTTTCTAGCTTCATACGGTCACGTTTTGCTCAATGTAAAAAACTTACGCCACAGTCATTTTCCCGCGCATGCTTTGCATAACATCGATTCCCAAGGCACGTGGGATCTGCCGAATTTTTAAAATGCGAGAGCGTAAAGAAAATGCTTGGCTTCAGCGCGAGTTTCTGTCTCTGGCGTTTGGACATCCGTGACGTGTCTGTGACTGTCTGTGCTTTAACTCGAACCTCTCTTCGATGAGGATCAACGTAAAGCCAACGTAGCATCACATAGCTAAAGCCTAGCAACAACCTACAAGCAAGCTAGAAAGAACCATCATCACTTATCAAGGCCTAGTAACACCTAGAAGGAACCAGGTTAGTCTTCAAAGTCCTCCAGTTTCGCTATGTCAAACCTAGTGCGGATTACTGCAAGCTTCACCAATTTTTTTTCTCAACGTTTGATGAACACACGGACAAAAAGACAGGTACACTGCACCATGCGAGACATATGGCAATACAGCTGGCATATCTTGAGAATACATTTTAGAGAAGTGATAAACAAATAGGCAGCATTATGATTCAAAACAGTAACTGGCATAACTAGGGACGTTCAGCGCAATAAAACGGAGCCACAAGAAAGAGACGCAGACAACACATGCGCTAACTTCAAACCACGTTTATTTGGGAACGCACATGCATGTATATAAAACTCTAATCGCAGCAAGCTGACGCCTCGCTCTCTTACAAATATAGGTCTACAAGAAACATGATGTTTTATCAAGAACACGCCTACAGTCATCAACTAAACAGGGAATCTCGCACGTGTCATCCAGCAATGCCAAATCATACAGAAAACCCAGTAAATCAAATATACAATCGAAATTACAACACATTGCTGGATGACACGTGCGAGATTCCCTGTTTAGTTGATGACTGTAGGCGTGTTCTTGATAAAACATCATGTTTCTTGTAGACCTATATTTGTAAGAGAGCGAGGCGTCAGCTTGCTGCGATTAGAGTTTTATATACATGCATGTGCGTTCCCAAATAAACGTGGTTTGAAGTTAGCGCATGTGTTGTCTGCGTCTCTTTCTTGTGGCTCCGTTTTATTGCGCTGAACGTCCCTAGTTATGCATCTTTACCAACCCGCCCAACTCGCCGCACTTGACAGTAACTGGAAGCTCAAGAAACAGTAAAATTGCAGAAGACAGCATTAAATTTAGCATTAAATAGAGAGACAACGCACATCTTTTGAAGCCTATAACATTTCTTATTAAGGAGCACCGCCACGGTGGTCTAGTGGTTATGGCGCTCGACTGCTGGCCCGAATGTCGCGAGATCGAATCCCGGCCGCGGCGGATGCATTTTCGATGGAGGCGAACGTGTTTGAGGACCGTGTTCTGAGATTTATGTGCACATTAAAGAACCTCAGGTGGTCGAAATTTCCGGAGCCCTTCACTACAGCGTCTCTCGTAATCATATCGTGGTTTTGGGACGTTCAAACCCAGATATTAATATTAATATTATATTTCCTATTAAGGAGTCGTTTCGTGCAGCAAATCAAACAAGAAATGAAGGCTGCTCGCCACAGTTGTCAGCCAAGCACGCACAGATACACATACAGTGCACCACGCGACGCCGCAGTGTAGTTGCCCTAGTAGTTGTCTCTGCTCGGCATGATCTGAAAAAAAGAAAAATATTGGCTATTTTTCTCTCCTGCCTTCGCACAAAGTTTCTCCGACGCACTTCACACCGATCTTTCGTGAAAAGCAGTCATGGCGTGCAGTGGGCGTAGCTGTAAAAAATTCGGCAGATCCCACGTACCGTGGGAGTCGATATTATGCGAAGCATGCGGCGGGTAGGTGACTGTGGCGTAAGTTTTTGACTTAGCGACACGTTATACAATGACGCTAAAGATATGTATACATTTTATACGCACACACACACACACACACACACACACTCACACACACACACACCATATATATATATATATATATATATATATATATATATATATATATATATATATATATATATATATATATATAAAAGAGCCGCATATGTGGTATATAACCGGTTTACGGTTGGGTAACGCTGCCAATGGCAACGTGGGTATTACCAGCAGCACCAGAAGCGGTAAGCTGATATGTAGTGCTTATGCGTGTCCCGAGAACGCATGCACGTTTCACGAACCCGCGTGCATTTGTGGAAGAAGTTCTTGACATTTCTTAACCAGGTCGTCATCAGCGTGAACAGTGAGCACCAGCAGCTGGTCATGACTTGTTATCGAACCCGGTCGTAATCACGGTGACGAGTGGTCCATGTGTAGTGAACTATGAGGTATAGCTGTTGGAATTCGTGGATGCCTCGGTCATTTCGCCGACAGATTGTCTGTCGATAGCGCCGGCGACATGTGGGAACCTGAAGTCACCTTTCGCGTTGGTGAGTATATAGGCCGTCGGGGCTTATGGGCCTGGATAGTGCTCCGTAGACCAACATCAATGGTTGGCGCTTGTCGTATTCGTAGACTACCTGGGCGTATGTGGCCTACGTAGCCTTATCTACAAAGCGGCTGTCAATCAATCTGGCTTCATCCTCGGTAAGCATGAGGTCATCGCGCAGCCTCATAAGAAATGAAGAGGACACTTCGTCGTTCTGGTGGACGAAGTGCACCTTACGGTGCGGTGATGTGGATATCATATGTAATTTTCGTTAATGTATTCCTCCGGGGTCGAGCAATGCTTCAATATAGCTTGCTGAATAATAGAAATACAAACATAATGTCTATTAGACTGCTATAAAAGCGGAGCCAACACTGGAACTACAGACGTTAATGTGATATGACGCCTGTATCGTAGGAGTACACATCGTAGGAGAATCATGTAGTGTTTATCGCTTTCTTGTAAAATTAGATAGCCAGCACCACAACCACAATTGACGTTGCACCGCTATTACGCCTACGTAGGCTGTTTTTCCAAACCAGTTTATAGACCTGGCGTGGCTCAGTGGTAGAATACCTGATTGCCACGCAGAATGCTTGGGTTCGATTCTTGCTGGGATCCTAATTTTCATTATTTCCATTTGTTGAGCCAACGCTGCCGATATCGGTTTTTCTTAACGCTCTCGCATTTAAGTTACCAGTGTCTCTTCTCGCCGTTCCTGGGTAGATATAAACTGTCAATCACCTGTGGCGCATACCCGTACACCGCGGCCCGTAGTAAACGGGTATGTGCCACACGTGTCTAGTGGAAAGGGTCTGACGACGTACGCGACAGGATTTTAACGTTATTCATGTCATGACCCGGCAATCATATTCGTCAAATCCTCTTACCCTCCCATGCAAATTTTGGTCTACACCAAATTAAGGAGGCGATCGTGAGAGCACCCAGACGTAGGCGGCTAGATAGATAGATAGATAGATACGTAGATAGAAACGCTCAATGTGCCAGAGGTTCGCTAAGAAATGCTTCGCATTTAAAAGGAACCATCGGTGCCATGCATGTAATACTGAGGCCGGAGTAGTGTTAATGCAGAAGAAGAATACGTCGTAGCCACCGCTAACAAACTTTCTTTTCACAAGTTCTCTCTAAATGCGCTCGTAAAAAAAACCTTCAAGTATTCTGCGAACGCCACAAATAACGATCCTAAGGATAACTGCATTCTTTTACACAATTGCACACACATGCATTAGATTCTAACTATGTGTATCGGCATCCTACTCACAAACACTACCTAACGATGCACTCGCCGACTCCTGTTTTCGCGCCAAGACAAGATTTTCTCGCAAACGCGCGCGCAGCATTCCAAATTGCGGTTTCTTACTTAATGTTAAGCAATCCGCGAACATCATGCGTGAAATGAAGATGACAAAAAAGGTATCTGCACCGAACAGCACAATGCGACAAATGTCAGCATAAAGCTTAAGTGACAAACACAATTAGGGCTTTGGAAAATAATGAAGGCGTTCTGACGAAGCAGCCGCCAAACAGAGCGACGCTCAGGTAGACGAACCCAGCGACGACCACAAAACACGTCGAGCCCCTTATCGCACACCTTTTTAGCGTCGCTTTGCTGTTGTCCGTACTTCGTCATTGCCTTATATGTTCATGAACGCGGATGGTGATAACGTTGACACCGCCTCGACAGCACGCTGCACTTTTATCACGGACCCAACCGATGATATAGAACCGTCCAATTTCAGAGGATAAAGACTGCTTTAGAACCGCATCGCGAGCCAGTGAAAGCGACGTCCGCAGCCACATAGACAACAAGAACACTACTACTACTACTACTACTACTACTACTACTACTACTACTACTACTACTACTACTACTACTACTACTAGTACTACTACTACTACTACTAATAATAATAATAATAATAATAATATCCGCGCTTTTGTGTGCCGCAACTACTCATCAGTGGAGGGCTGAGTGGAGGGCTGAGGAAATTTCGACCATCTGGTCTTCTTCAACGTGCACTGAGATCGCACAGGAGCACGAGTCTTTAGTATTTAACCTCCATCGAAATGATGGGATGCAAATAATCATCACGTGATGACGTAGCATGACGTCAAAGATAAACAAAATTTGTGATATCATTATGGCGTCATCATGACGTAACCGTGACGCCACGTGACGTAACGTCACACGATACCGTCATCAAATGACAGCTTGTTCAATGGTATGCCGATCACGGAGACAGTGCAAAACCTCGTTAAGTGCAGAAATCTTTGGGAGGGCGGCGGGGCTGGATGAATACATCGACTGAGAAGAAAAAGAAGTTGACTTTCGCCTTCAAGTCCTCATAGGTATTCATTCTAAAAAGACAGGGCGTGCAAACACGGACAGAAGAAAGAAGTCAGGACACCACAAACAACTATGGCAGAGTACGCCCTGTCTTTTTAGAATGAATACTTACCAACTAGCTCAGCTCTCTGTTATTCTAAACCGTTAGGTAAATGCGCAAGGGTCCCTATGAGTTCTTACTCTATGAATCGGATGCCAGCGCTGGCTACTCGAACGCCCGCATTCCGAACAATGACGTAAGCGCGCGCTCGAATATTCTGTAGCTTAATAATGATCGCGGATTACAGAAGATGTAATTTTGAGCTATGTAGACAACTATGGCAGAGCAACCGGCTGTTCCTCACCGTTGCATGGGTACAACCAGAGTTCTTCAACCATACACAAGTAGCGAAACAGCGTTCCGAAACACTGATATGCCCATGGCCAATTCTGCGGGGGGCATGCAGATTGTCGCGCCGTCTAGGAGCAACAATACACAACAATACATCGCCGCCTCTGCAGGCGCTCCTCGCAAGCTTCTCAAATCCGGACGCTGCGCTGGCGCTATCGCGAACGTTCATAAGTTCGATTTTGGGTCAAAAGATGACCGATTAACGTGACAGTTTCGGCGAGTTGGTAGTTCATCGTGAAGGAAATTGCGCATGCTCTCGCAAGATGAAGTTGTCTGGACGTTTTTTATTTATTTCGTCATCGCAAGATGCGCAATTTTTCACTACATGTTGTCACGTGCGTTTCTTATCGCGTTTGCTGTATTTGGTTTTCGCCCACAAAGACTGTCAGCAACACTCAGCGCAAACCGCGCCTCATTGTTCGAGAAGCTTCGCGATTATTGTATATCGTTTTGTTAAGATTGCGCGCAAGACGTGAACACTCGAGCTTATTCTAGAACTTGCGCGACAACCAGCGATAACGCTGGAATAATCGACGGCACATGTATAAATGCCGACGCGCTTCACCGCTTGTCAGTTTTATCGACGACCGACTCCCCGTTCGCCGGTATCAGTGTACAGCGTGTATTGCTGTAGTTTTCGTTTTTTCCCGGCCACAAGTTCGGCCAATTAAAGAGTTTCTTCTGCAACACGCCGGCTGTTTGCTTCGACGTCACGACCACGTGACATCTGGTGGAGGTGCTTCCTGGCCAATGTACCGAACACCTCCTTCCAGCCGTGAGCTAAGCCCACACCGTCAAGGGGATATCTACGCCAACCTTCACCAGCCAGCCAGCCGCAGGCGCCAAGGCCTACCGCCAGAGTACGGGCCTCTACCTGAAAAGACCCGGCAAACCAAGACCCTGACCTCGACCACAGCGACGATGACAGCCATTGTGCCGCCTGCACCAATTCTGCTCCGGCAACCCAGAGAGCCGCCAACTTTCCGCGCTTCATAACTCGAATACCCGGAAACCTGGCTTGAAACATACGACCGTGTCGCCGCCTTTAACAACTGGAGCACCGAAGACAAGCGGCATCACGTCTACTTCTACCTCGAAGACGCGGCAAGAACCTGGTTTGAAAGTCGGGAGTCCTCACTTCAGACCTTGGATCTTTTGCGCAGCGCATTCCTACGCACGTTCACAAGCGTCGTCTGCAGGGAAAGGGCCGCTTCTTTGCTGGAGACCCGGGTGAAACTGCCAAACGAAAACGTCACCATCTTCACGGAAGAGGTGACTAGACTTTTCCGTCAGGCTGACGCTGCGATGGCTGAAGACAAAAAGTTCGCCTGTTCATGCGCGGTGTTAAACAAGAACTTTTCGCATGACTTGTCGTCCGCAACCCGCCCACGACGGTCGCCGAATTCCTCGCCGAGGCTACGACTATTGAAAAGACACTGGACACGCGGACGAAACAATACAACCGCTCTCCGCTGTCTGCAGCCTATTCCGAAGTGCACTCGCTGGCCACCGACGACTTGCGTGAGACCATCAGAGCGATTGTGCGGGAGGAGCTGCGCAAGCTGTTACCTTCGCCGTAGCATCAAGTGGATTCAGTCGCCGACGTTATCCGCGAGGATGTCCGGATAGCTTGGGATTCCCAAAGCACCACAGGCTCAGCCGGAAGCCATGAGCTATGCTGCTGCAGCCCGACGCAACGCCCCCCCCCCCCCCCGTTCTCGCCCACGTCAAGACGCCGCGCCGCCGCAGCAGTTCCGCCGCCAGGCACCGCCGCCACCACCACCGACGCCATACCGCCCGCCGACACGACACCGCTGCGCCCCCTCCGAAAGACCGACGTTTGGCGTGCCCCTGACAAGCGACCGCGCTGCTATCACTGCGGGGAAGCCGGCCACACATACCGCCGCTGCCAGTACCGTCAGATGGGCCCGAGCGGCTTCGCCGTCAACGCACCGCCTGCACAGCGTGGTGAGCTGCCACGCGACATCGCCGACTACTTGGCCACCACTGAATGGGCACCTCGACGTACCTCACGTTCGCCGTCGCCTGGACGCTATCGGTCCCCTCAGCGACGACAGCAGTATAGTGGCCCTAACCGAGGCCGTTCCGCGAGCCCATATTCGGAAAACTAAGGGCAGCAACCGATGGAGGTGCGGTTGCTGTACGACGAACTACGGAAGATCCTCCACCGACGACGACGACGACGACGCCGCGCCGACACCTTCAGAACAGGACGCGAACCAGACAGACTCCTAACGACGAAACCTCGCGCACCGAAGATCTGACGGCGCGACATGGAAGCAGCGGAACACACCGACGCAGCCGTGATCCGACGCCACGACCTAACCGCAACGCAAGACGGCGAACAAGTGACCTCGACGTTCTGATCGACGGCCATAACGTCACCGCTCTCGTTGATACGGGAGCCGACTATTCCGTCATCAGTGGGCCGTTCGCCGCAAAGTTGAAGAAAGTTAGGACTGCTTGGGAAGGCCCCGAGATCCGGACCGCTGAAGGTCATCTGGTGTCTGCACAGCAAGAGTCAACATCGATAATTGCGCTCATGCTGCGAGCTTCGTAATTTTGCAACATTGCTCGAGGGATGCTATACTTGGCATGGACTTCTTAAACCACCACGGCGCCATTATCGACCTATGAACCAAGTCGATAACTATCGTCGGAGAAAGCGACACCGCCGGATACGAACCCATATCACCATGCCCTGAACGTGCTCGAGGATCAAGTCACCATTCCTCAAAGATCCAGCATCATAATTCCCGTCGGCACCGAAACGGCTGAATGCATCGAAGGTGTCATCGAGAGCGATAAGCGTTTGCTGCTAGACCGTGATATTTGCGTCGCAAGATGCATTGCTCGGTTGCATGGAGGAAAAGGAAGCGTGATGCTAACGGACTTCAGCCAGGAATACAGACACCTCAGAAGGGGCAGAACGATTGCGTACATCGAAGAAATCTTGGCTGTCAGCGATTCGTTTGCCTTTTCCGATTTTGAAGAAGCTACAACGACAGCCACAATGCCTGATCCTTCCTTCGACGTAAACCCAAGCCTTCCCGCTCGCCAACAGCAATAGCTCCGATGCCTTCTGAAGGAATACAAGGACTGTTTTTCGTCGTCATCGCGGGTCCGGCAAACGCCCCTTGCTAAACACCGTATCATAACGGAAGAAAATGCTCGACCACTCCGTCAGTGTCCCTACCGGGTTTCGACGCGAGAAAGGGACGCCGTTAAGAATCAAGTCGACGAAATGCTACGGGACGACATCATCCAGCCATCCGAGTCCGTGGGCATCTCCCGTACTGTTAATAAGGAAGAAGGATGGAACCCTACGTTTCTGGGTCGATTATCGTCGCCTGAACAAAACCACGATGAAGGACATGTGCCCTCTTCCACGGATAGACGACGCCCTGGATCGACTCCACAACGCTAAGTACTTTTCGTCGATGGACCTAAAGACCGGCTACTGGCAAATCGAAGTCGACGAGAGAGACCGAGAAAAGACGGCCTTTATTACACCAGACGGCCTGTTCGAGTACAAGGTCATGCCTTTTGGCCTTTGCTCGGCGCCTGCGACTTTCCAACGCGTTATAGATGCAGTGCTGGCTGGCTTCAAGTAGCAGACGTGCCTTGTGTACTTGGACGACGTCTTTTTGTTTGCCTCAGACTTCGACGAACACCTCCGCGGCCTTGAAGCTTTACTTGAAGCAATCAAGACCTCCGGCCTCACCTTGAAGCCTGAAAAGTGCCGCTTCGCGTACGAGGAGCTCTTGTTTTGGGCCGCGTTATCAGCAGAGATGGTGTTCGCCCAGACCCGCGGAAAAGAGCTGCCATCACTGCCTTCCCACCGCCCACCGATAAGGAGGCCGCACGCCGATTTCTCGGCTTGTGCGCCTATTACAGACGCTTCCTAAAGGAATTTTCGCAGATCGCCGAGCCACTAACTCACCTGACGAAGACCGACGCGGAATTCATGTGGGGAACGGCGCAAGTCGATGCATTTCAAGAACTGAAACGACGCCTGCAGACGCCTCCGATACTCGTGAATTTCTATGAATACGCCGATACGGAAATCCACACCGACGCAAGCAGCGTGGGACTCGGCGCCGTCCTTGTGCAGAGGACTGACGGACTGGAAATGGTTATCAGATAAGCTAGCCGGTCGCTGTCCAAGGCAGAAGCCAACTATTCCTCAACAGAAAAGAAGTGCCTTGCAATCATCTGGGCTACATCAAAGTTTCGCCCCTATCTTTACGGCAGACCTTTCAAAGTTGTGAGCGACCACCACGCCTTGTGTTGGCTGGCTAACTTGAAGGACCCTTCAAGTCGCCTGGCACGGTGGAGCCTAAGGCTTCGAGAATTCGACATAACCGTCGTTTACAAGTCCGGAAGAAAACACTCCGACGCTGACTGTCTGTCCCGTGCCCCCGCCGACCCACCGCCGCAGGACGACCAGGAGGATGACTGTTTCTTGGGAACCATAATTGCCGACGGCTTCGCCGAAAGACAGCGAGCGGACCCAGAACTCAGGGGCCTTGTGGGATACTTCGAGCGCAGGACCGCCGTTGTTCCGAAAGTATTCAAGCGAGGACTGGTGTCGTTTTTCTTGCGAAACGGCGTTCTCCTGAAGAAGAACTTCTCGCCACTTCGAGCCAACTACCTTCTCGTGGTGTCCTCAGCATTACGACCAGAAGTCCTCCAGGCCCTACACGACGATCCGACGGCTGGACAACTCGGTGTTTCCCGCACGCTCGCAAGAATACAGGAAAGGTACTACTGGCCATGCCTTGCCGCTGACGTCCCTCGCTACGTAAGGACATGCCGAGACTGTCAGCGACGCAAGGCACCGCCGACAAGACCAGCAGGCTTTCTTTAGCCAATCGCACCTCCTCGCCGACCATTCCAGGTAATCGGGATGGACCTACTGGATCCGTTCCCAACGTCGACTTCCGGAAATAAATGGATCGTCGTAGGTATTGACTACCTCACGCGCTACGCCGAAACAAAGGCTCTGCCCAAAGGCAGTGCCGCCGAGGTAGCCAAGTTTTTCGTTGAGAACATCGTCCTTCGTCATGGCTCCCGAGGGGTACTTATCACCGACAGAGGTACGGCTTTACTGCTGACCTAACTCAGGCGATGCTGAGGTACAGCCAGACAAGCCACCGCCGGACAACCGCCTACCACCCACAGACTAACGACCTCACCGAGCGTCTAAACAAGACCATCGCCGACATGCTGGCCACGTACGTCGAAGTCGAACACATGATGTGAGACGCCTTCCTTCCGTACGTGGCCTTCGCGTACAACACGGCCGTACAAGAAACGACGCAGATGATGCCATACAGTGTGTCTACGGGCAAAGCCCGGCAACGACGCTCGACGCCATGTTACCAAACGTGACTGACAAGGAAAACATCGACGTGACCACCTACCTACAGCGCGCCGAAGAAGCACGACAGCTCGTCCGCCTACGGATCAAGAACCAGCAGACGACTGACAGCCGCCGCTACAACCTTCGACGACGCCTCAGGGAATACCAACCTGGTGACCGTGTATGGGTACACTCTTACCGCGGTAACGTATAAACATAGCGATAAAAGTGAGTAACGGATAAAATAAGAGTTACATCGTTCGTATTTTTGATGTTTTCATTATTTCGTCTCGTTCTATCGCTTACATTGCAGAAATAAAATGCGAATGGATGCGTTTATTGGTTACCTCAGCCGCATATCCCTTACCCCGGCATGTAAATTATATATTGTAACGCATGTGTAAAGCATACACTTTTTTGATAACTTATAACAGAGATCCCAAGGAGACTAACTAATGGAGTGGAAGTTCGCAACTTACACATGAGCAAAGTGCAGGATAAGTTGCCTTCGTACCCGCATGGTTAGTCGGCCTATGAAGAACGTGCACATTACTGAGTTACAAATTATGCCTCAAGGCGCCTCACTTCATGAATAAGCAGGATGCCACACCGGAACTAGCCCACAGGCAAATGTTGTGTGACAATAACGACGAATATTGCAGGACTTAGAATAACCGACTTCTCGAGTACCACAAAATCAGCGTTCTTCTCACAGATGTGCCCTTGCATATCCGTATGAGAAGGCGAAAGCCATCTTTTTCTTCTCAATTAATGTTTTCATTCTTCCCCGTCCACCTGCGAAAGCTTTATGCACCTAATGTGGTTTTGTACTGACTCCAGGACGGGATACATGGCAAGCTTTCTGCACATTCCCTGGTTCAGCACCGCCTTCATGATCGGCTCACTTTTTACTAAGCGATGATGTAAAGACGTCGTCACGTACCGTTATGTTTTGTGACGGGGTGGGGACGTTATAGCGACGCAAGGGATGCACATCGGCGTCCCTACCGAACGTGGTCTGCATCCCACAAGAACGCTTCGAAGGGAACGTGTGCCTCACAGCCCGAACAATGCAACCCTATTCACTTAGGCCGCATCGCAGTTTTCATTGACGTCACTTTGTTAGCCATCCTGGAGTACAACCTGGTTGAGATGCCGTGTCAAACGCATGCAGTGAGAAACCGTGACATTACATTATTGCCGGAGCCTTCTAGCGTTCATTTGTGTTTCCCTTGACGCAGCTGGCGAACAGAAGAAAGCGGGAGAGCACAAAATAACACAGGGGCAGAACGACTCTGCGTCGTCCCCTACACTGACACTCTCTAATGAGATAAAAAGTCATGGTGGCAGCCATCTAGAGGTACATAGCGCAGAGAAGCTATCTGCGACGTCACGTGAAAACTATGCATAAGATTTTCACACGCCGCGCCTCACCCACAAGCAAGCCCGGAACCGGTTGTTCGGCCCACTCAAATTGAGTAACTATATAGAGTAACTCTGCACTCAAAATGCTTCTATTACACTCAAGCGAGGCTGAGCGTAAGCGACACTCGGCTAAAAATATCTGTTATTTGAACAAACTCGGTTACGGCGTGAGTAAGCGTCTGAACAAACTGGAATGGCATAAAATGGACAGAAAAAAACTTCTGCAATACGTCATTCGTTTCTTTTATTGTACATTGACACTGGTGGCCTAACGCGCCAATTCTCGCCAGCGCGGTCTTGGTACACCGAAAAGACACATACTGCCGCTCCATTGCCGAGGACACTGGTGGATTGATGAAATAGACAGTGGTCTGAAGCAACAATGATCTCTTTCGCCACGCTTCAATAAAAAATGATAATATTCAAAGCAGCAAAACTGCTGCTGAGAGCGAACTCTGGTCACGAACTTTCGTTTTATTTTACTCACAATAGACGTGGTCTTGTTTAAGTGCGAGTAGCCGGATCTGAAAGTTTGAATGATGCTTCGGAGCAGAAGCAGCGGCCACGTTTCTATGGTATCTCCACGTGTATTCTTGTTACAGAGCTGCGTGTCGGGAAGGGGTTACGTAGATGGCGTCGTGATCGGTGCATGGTGTTGGCCGTGTGTGTTACCTCGCGTCGCCGGCTTCGCGCCAAATTTTACACAATTATTCGCGTTGGGCGCGCTTCCGAAGAAGTCAGTGTTAAACGTGGACTTGTTTGGAGTAGCGCGCGGCCGCTGCTAAGAAGTGGGTTGTGACTGTGAAGCTACACTGTGCTCGCTTCAGCTAACGTACGGTGTGACTACTGTGATCATTGCCCCGGATCGCGTGGAAGATTAGATGAACTTGGTAAGTGCTTCTTTTTCATTGTTCTGTTTTCTCTGTTTTCGGTATAGATAAACGTTTTTTGTGCGAAAGTGTTCTCAACCGCACCTGTCGAGGTTTAGCGGCTGCCAGGAAAGAAAAGGAGGCTTCAGCTGGGCCCAGTGGGGGAATTCGTCGCGAACGATGCCTGGCCAGGCTTTCGCCTGCTCTTTGGCGCTGTATGCGTTTGCTTTGGCCACTCCGGCTTTGTGTTCGTCGTCAGCTTTGGCACTGCCCTTGTCATGACGTTTCTTGACATTATAACCGCGTTTGGCCTTGTTTGCAAGTATTCTCAATGCGTACTGTTTTTCGAGCATTCATGACGGCAACAGTGTAATAGTGTCAGCAACACGTGCTCTTTTGCAAGCACTTAGAGAAGCCTACGGTACACTGTTTGTCGATGACGTTTGTCTTCAGCACTGTTTGTTTGTTTGGATGTTTGTCACTTTGTTTGCTTGACTGTTTGTCTTCAACGACGACGGCGGGGTGCCGGCCTAAGGAGCTTCGCTCCTAATAATTTGAGCTTTCTACAGGGTGTATGGGAGCACTTGCGGCTGGAAATGCTGTCTGTAATGTGCTGTTGAACTCCGGACAGGCCGGGACCTTTAGTAATGGTGAATACGTAAAGCCAGCATTGTTTAAAATAACTACCTACATACATAAGTAGAATAGCTATTTTCTGTGTTTTAGTTTTACAGTATCCGCTGTACTAGGCAAGCGTAACTCCTTTCGTGCCGAGTATTTTTTCCAGAGGCTGGTTTCAGTTCCCCGAGCAAATAACGAAAAATAACGTGTGATGTGACGCTCCGGGCATCGCTTAGCAACCTGATTGTTGTAAACTTTAAGCAAGCGCTGAACAGCACGAATGATTGGCAAACTACGAAAACCTTTTATTTTATCATTTTGTTTTAGCAGTGGGCCATAAATTGATGGGATAATTTGAATCCGCCCTTTCACTGGGCGTAACTGACGGATGCCAGCGGCACTCTCAGTGCATTTAGTTTCACTTTACAGGCGGGCTTTACAAAAAAAATTCTGTAGATTTAGCAAAAAAAATCGAAAATATTTTAGTAGTTCAATAGATCCATCGTCGAATTTTCAAACCGCTGTGCCGGCGATACCGAAAGTGAGCGCACCGGGTGCGTCGGAAGTGTGGTCTCTGTGCAGCATCACACCGAATCTTGCCTTTACGTAATTTGATGATGGCGCGCCGCGTGAGGGCTTCGCCGCGGGAAAGACGGCGTGTCATTTGAGGGGAGCAAGCCCTGCAACGGTCCTTCGCGCGTGATGTGCGGAGCTTGTCGCCTTCTTTGTAATTTTAACTTTGCCTTTCTTTCTAATTTTAGCTTTCACGCTCATCGCTGTCTTTGTCATGTGCGATCCGCGACCCGCAACAGCACTGCTTAGCATGATGTGAGCGGTAGCGTTGAGGGGAACGCTGGCAGCGTTATCATGAGTATTCTAATATCACAAAGAATGCGACAAGCACTGTACATCACGCGCGATGGACCATCAGTCGGCTTGCTCTCCTCAGATGAAACACTGTTTTTCACGCGGCGAGATCCTCGCGTGGGGCACCATCATTCAGATTACGTAAAGGGAAGTTCCGGCGTGCCGCATACCTTCCGGCGCACCCGGTGTGCTCAGTTGCGGCACTGCGGTCTGGAAATGCGAGGATGGATCTCTTAAACTACACACAATATTTTCGATTTTTAAAAGATACGCTCACCATAAATTGTAACGTAGTAAAACTTCGCCATATAATTATTGAGTCATTTCTGAGGGATCTAATTAGTGGCAATATCTTTCCGCCTTAACCTAGAGATGGGATGCGAAGACAAGTGCCTACCTAGTATGGTATTTTTATAAAAATCTGTATTGTTAAAAGGCACCCTGCACCACACAAACACACACACACACACACAAAATATAATGGCAATGGTAAAGGTGCACTTGGAGTGATCATATAGCTGCTAGCGCTATAAAACTTTTTGAAGCAAACCTGCAAAAGATGTTCATTCAAAATGAGCCTTTATGACAAATGTCAGCTTTAATGGCCCCCAATGCCGAATAGTTTTCAGCGAATCAGCTGATAAACTTAATGAACATTAGTGTTCACATAAGAACAGCTGATTTTTATGACGCCTAACATTAATATAAACCTGTTCTCAATGTCCTAAATTGCTTTGTTGCAGTTGTGCATCGAGGTGGAACTACGGTTCAATGCTAACATAGCAAGACTTGAGAGCAAACTTAATGATGTGGTAGAGGTTTTGTCTGAAAAGGAAGAACGGGTATGCATGCTGGTGGATCTTATGAAGCACATACAAGGAAACGTTGGGCACAGTGATAAATGAGGTACGTAGACACCCTCTTCAACACTAATAATTTGCGGCTTGAGCCCTCTTGTACACACGCGAAAAGGATTCCTTGTGCCTCTGAAAAACATGTTTAAAATTTTTGTATCTTACACCACAACACTTCACTTGTGGTATGTTGTAACACTGAATATAAGTTTGCTAGTGCCAGCATTAATAGCTCGCTGTTCTCATTTTACCCTTATTGGCACATGTCTTCATTTTAATCTGTGGGCAAGTGCATGCATACCATACTCTGCACCACCAACAAACTTTGGCTAGTAGTTTATGTAGTCTGTAATTTCTTTTTGTACGACGGAATTGCCTGGTGATGAACTTCAAATATCAGCGCCTCACATTTACTGCACTCGTGACAAAGTCTGCATTTTCGCTGGCAGCCAAGGACGAAGTCATCTCTGTCTCCACATCTGTATTACCGCGGGCACTTATTTTTGTCTTTTGGTGCACTATATTAAGAACTTAGAGTATCCATTTGCGTATTCCCAGCTGCTTGCTCTTGTGCAGAAAATTGCATTGCCATTAGATAGGCCACCAAAAAGGTTTCTGGACGCCTGAAACGTTTTTTGGCCTTTCTAAAGCAGAAAAGTGTAATTTGAGCTGCAGTGCTTTTATCTGCTATCTGTGTTTATGTAGTAATGCAGCTGCATTACTTTGTGTAGCTGCATTTGTCATAGCTTTTGTGTCTCTAATCTTTTGTGTCATTTACAGCTGTAGGACTCTGACACTACTCGACCGTGTCACCCTGTTTCTGATATCACATCTTGCAAAGAAGATATGTTTAAATAAGGAATTTCGTACCTGACAGTGCTTTTTTGAGAAAATTCAAAAGATGTTTAAAGGAATACCTTGTTTGAAAACTTCAGACACAGTAGGAAGTTGACTAATGGAATTGCCTTCAAGTTCATTCGAAATGCCATTCATATCCGAGACATTGCCGGAGAGCTTTGCAGTGTGATTGAACTCACCTGCGCTAATACTAGCCAACCTAAAATAAATACAAAATGTAGCTGCCACAACCGTTTTTCGTCACTGCGTGTGTACCTCACGTTCAAATATTTTTTGGGCCTCTGGGTCACCGACTCACTAAATAGTGACGTTTCGTTACGTACCCCTACATCTTGAAGGACAGGTGCGTAGGCTGCAATTTTACTTTTTGAGGGGCATTGGGGATTCATTCAGCCGTTGAGTGTAGTCGTGCATGTTTTTGAATGTATGCGTACATGCAAAAGTGAAAAATTTTGAGGGTTAGAACCACCAACCCTCCTCCCTCTACCAGTTACGCCAATGTCGAAGGAATACCCGAGTGATCTGCAGTATATATGTGTGAAAAAACTGCAGCTGATTTATGTGGGTGGGGAAGCCCCGACAGTATTCAAAAGGAAAGTGTTGATTTTTCAGGATACTTTAGCTACTTATATGGACATATTTTGTTTTGATAGCACTCTGTTTTACAGCCAGCTTTCAACATTTAGGACGATGCCTCACGTCAAGAAATGTCGCCCACAAATTTGGTCATTACTGTGATCCGACCTTGTCTACTTGTCGGTTCTCATGAGAGAATCTGTGTAGAAGATTGAGTAATGAGACTCAAAGAGAAACCAAATACCGGTAAAGCAGCAGTGCGAGAAAACGTCATCCCCTCTTCAATGACTCATTCAAATGTATCGAATATAGGCGAAGTGATTTTATCAGACTCCCAATTTTGGCATCACAATCACCTGTGAGAACAATTGCCAGACGCGATAGTACCATTGTAAACCTCATTACAGTGAACCTTAGGTGGGCTATACCGGGTGTTTCAAGAAATGTGCCGAACATTCTCAAAAATCGCGAAACTGCGATATTTGCTGGCTGCCTTGAGAATTGCTTACGCTGTAGCGGCAGGCGTCTTAAGATTGTTAAAGACCATTTCGGACTGTAATTAAAAAGTTCAATTGACTATCTAACTAGTGAAGCTAGGTGGTTCTGTCAAAGGGGAGAATTGAAGTTGTTTATGCGAAGAACCCATCCCAGCTTTGAAGTATAGAAAAATGTGCCTCTAGTAATTTTTTGTCGTAGTGACATTCAACCAAATTCCACGGCTTTCAAAGGTGGCATCCATTGAATTTGGTTGAATTTCACTAAGACACAATAATTCCTACAGGCTGTTTTTTCTATATTTCAAAGCTGGCATGGGTTGTTCGCATAGTAAAGCCTCATTTCACCCCTTTGATACAACCACTTAACTTCACCAGTTAAAGAGTTAATCAGTTTAATTTTTAATTACAATCCTAAATGGGGTCTTTAACAATCTTAAGACGCCTGCCGCTACAGCACAATCAATTCTCAAGGCAGCCAGCAAATATGCCATTATCGCAATTTTTGAGAATTATCGACAGATTTGTTGAAACGCCCGGTGTAAATAGTGCAATCCAAACTAAAAGATATCAGTACTTGACGTAACCCTTAAAAACACATTTTTATAAGAGACATCCGATTTAAAAAAATACAAGACTACAGCGTAACCTATATAATATCAACAATTATAAGGGTTACAAGTTATAAGGGTTACAATAAGGGTTATCTGTAACCGTTACAATGTACCTTGTATATGTATCAGTTACAATGTCTCTTTTTCTAAGTTATTCGTTACAAAGTAAAGGATAAACATGATTTTGTGCACGGATAGTAAGAGTTACAAAGAAGCTTCTTCGAGGATATTTCGGACCATACAGCGTACTTCGACGCCTCGGCGCACTCGACTACGAGGTTGTCCCTGACGGCATTACGAACTCTCAGCACCGCCGTGCGCGACCTGAAGTCGTCCATGTCGTGCGCCTCAAGCCATATTACGCGCGTTAGTGAATCTTAGGAACTTGTACTTTCTTGCTTGTGCTTATTGTTTATTGTACTATCTAGCTTGTGCTTATTGTTTATTGTACTTTATTGCTTGTACTTATTGTTTACTGTACTATCTTGCTCGTGCTTATTGGTTATTGTACTTTCTTGCTTGTTATTATTGTTGCATGCATTGGCCATTCCGCCCCCCCCCCCCCCGTGTTCTGTTTTAAACAACGGGACGATGCTTTTTCAGAGGGGGCATTGCCACGTGCGTTTCTTATCACTTTTGCTGTATTCGGTTTTCGCCCACAAAGACTGTCAGCAACGCTCAGAGCAAACCGCGCCTCATTGTTCGAGAAGCTTCGCGATGATTATAGGATCGTTTTGTTAAGATTGCGCGCAAGACGTGGACACTCGAGCTTATTCTAGAACTTGAGCGACAGCCAGCGATAACGCTGGAATATTCGACGGCACATGTATAAATGCTGACGCGCTTCACCGCTTGTCAGTTTTATCGACGACCGACGACCAGTTCGCCGATATTAGTGTACAGCGTGTATTGCCTGTAGTTTGAGTTTTCTTTTCCCAGCCACAAGTTCGGCCAATTAAAGAATTTGATCTGGAACACGCCGTCTGTTGTCTTCGTCGATGTCACGACCACGTGACAATATAAGTAGGGGTGTGCGAATAGCGAAATTTCATCTCGAATCAAATAGTGGCCAAAAATATCGAAAAGCAAATTGAATATCGAATACAAAATATTTTATTGAAAATTGAAAGAAAAAACAAAGCAATGAAATTTGATCATGCCATCGAGCACATAACTCGGTGAGTGACTACTACCGAAAGAGTACAAATAGTCATGCAGAAACACAAGCTGTTCCACATGACCTGTCTTCAGGCTCTCTGACCGTGATGTTACGGTGTTTGGTGCGATTGAAACCATGCGCTCACTGAGCATCTCAGTAGCAGGAATGGGAAGGTGTCGCAAAGCGATTTCGACGATACATAGATAAAATGCAGCTCCATGCTCGGCGGTGCGGCAGTAGCAACTGCACAGCGTGAACAAATTTTCACATGTGAAGCTAATCACCGAGGGTTTCGCGGGCGAAAGTCGGGACGTTTTACGCTGCTTGCGGCAAGCGCGACCGAACTACGCAAGAAGTCCTTGCCGACGTTTCGGACGCGACGTTGTAGGGCTTGACAGTTTTCTCACGTGTTTTTTTAACCAGAATATTGGGAAAGTTTCAACGAAAGGCCTACTGTAAGGACGAACGTTAGTTTTAGCCACAGCACTCTAACCAAGTTGCACCATTGGCCTTTGCCGCGTTTTAGACATTCATCCTTCTGAATTATTTGAAACTTCGAATACTGGCTATTTGAAAGTCGAATCGAACTTATTCGACTAGGTATTGTTTGGTTCGAATTCGAAACTCAAATATTCGCACACCCCTGCATATAAGTGTCTTTTCTGAATAAAAAAAATCAGTTGAAAGTCAGTGCTCGTCCGTGTCAGCTCTCTTTTCGTGGTTTCGTGTTTATTCCCGCGCTGTATGAGGCCACAAGTCAGCAGACCCCGCATATTTCGGTGAATGGCTAGCTGGCATATTGATTTATGGTGCCTATGGGCTGCGACCACATATGCTTCCGCAGGATCACTGTCGATGGAGCCAAAGATGCTAGGGCATATCCCACTTACGTCTTCCTAAAAAGCCTCCGTCCTTGATCTGTTTGCCCGGCAGCGTTCGACTAAGTATCTAAAAAGCTTTAGTAGTAGCCTCTGTCACAAAGAGCATCGCAAAAATGACATTACATTTGCGTTTTATCTTTTAGCCAAAGGACTGTAATCTAAAGGAAATTCTTGGAATTGAGCCTTTCAAGTTTGCTCCGAATTGAAGCAGGTGGCAGGGGCATGTTTAAAAGAGTGTTGCACTACGTTCGGCAAGCTGTTGTCAACACTCTGGAAGGTACGGGAGCCAGTCATGACGGAGCGCACAACATAACTGTGTTCCTACGAGCATGTCGTTTCCGTGCATTCGACAAGTGTTAAAAGACGTGTCCTATGCTGCCTTAACGTTTTTTACAGCGAAAGCTGTTATGAGATCATTTCAACGGCCGTTTTTGGTGGCGTAGTTGTCCGCCGCCGCCGCCGGTGTCCGTAAGCACTATCGCTCGAAATAAGAAAAAAAAACGAAATAAGAAAAAATTTCCAGGATGGAACAAGTTTCGAACCTGGGCCCTCTGCGTGGGAGCCCAGTGTTGTACCTCAGAGCCATGCCGGTGCTTGGAACTTCCTTGCAAAACGACGCTATGCAGGCCTCATGTCCAGAAGGAACCACATTAACCTATGTAATTTAGTGTGGTAGTAGAGTGAAATAACAACCGCGCACCACACAACGCGAATTCTATAGCCAGGCGTCACACAATGCGAATTGCGCAACGAGTGGCCTGTTGGATGCTTCCAACCCACTACAAGGGGTTCTGCAATAATTCTTCATCGTCATTAGGCACAACACCAACAAAGTGCCCAAGATGCCTTACATGTTCTTAGCGTGTACCACGGCTCTCCGTTGAATGACGAAAAATGGCATAGTGGCTGCTGCCCTACTTCACAGAAATTATGATTTATAGCGTAGTGGGTTCCTCGCAAGTGCACTTGCATTGGTTGCCGAGGAAGCCCATGAGCCCACCATCCATTTCCTGAGGGTCTCAACAAAGTTCTTCCCCCCTCTCTCTGTCTTTCTTTCTCACGTCAATGTATGTTATATTGCATGGTGGGAGAGTTAAATAGCGACCGGGCGTCACACAATGCGAATTACGTAACTGGTGAGCCGTTTAAAGCTTCCAACCCATTACAAAGGGCTGAGCCACAATTCTTCATCATCATCAGTCGTCACGTAAACAAAGTGCACATAATGCCTTACAGATGTGTAGCTGTAATGATGAATAATGACGAATAATGACGAATAATGGCGTTGTAGGTGCTTCCCAATTTCACAAATATTGTGATTTATGGCGTAGTGGGGACCTTGCTAGTGTACTTGTATTAGTAGCTCCAAGAGAGTTTAGAACGGGCTGTAGAAATGCCGCTCTTCCAGCTTTCGCTGTGACTGTGCTGCGCTTTCCGCGCAGGCCTGGCATTTTTTATTTTTGTAGAATGTGGCGCTTAGCGCCTTTTTGATCGGTTTTGTTTATTTTTGGAAGGGCGGACTTCAGTTCCAAAGGAACTGGCCCGATGCATTCTATTTATGCTCATAGTCGCCTGTTCCTATGAGTTCTTTTCTCCTCTGATCTTTTTTCTTTTCAAATATTTGTTCAACGTGTATAAAAAGTGTTTACTTCAGTCAGTCTCCACAGTCAATTCCAGGCCGTCCAGAGGGCCCACGACATCGCGGTGGGACTTCGACTCCCCGTCCCATCGTGGGCGGAGCCACCAACTTGTTCTTGGGGGGCCTTCCGCGCTCTAGGTCTGAGTTCCTCGGGACTGAAAATAAAGTTCTTGTCATGTAGTGTCAGTCATTGAATCTATCAATTAATCTAAATCAATCAATGAATCAATCAACGAACGAATTATTGAATCGATCAATTCGAAGCTGTATTTTTGTAGAGGGTGCTCCGTTCGTATTTTGGCTTCCTCACTGCGAGAGTACCTTAATGACGCTGACCTGTACGCACACATGTAACGAGTGCCTTGAGCCCGTTAGGAGGGTTCACATCCGATCGTCCTCCTAACAACATGAATCTGAACTGCTCATTGTTTCCTCCTCCAGGTTGGTTACAACAGTTGGATTTGTCTCAGCAACATTCATCAATGAAGAGTTCCAGTTTTCTTGTCACATCTTCCTGATTGATAACATGCTCCACATATCTGATGCACTTCTCAGAGGCCACTTGCTTGATTCCTTGCCATAGCAGAGGATCCACGTCTTGGAGATCAAACGTCTTGTCTGCAGTCAGAACGAAGCCCTTGACGTCGTTCCAAACAACCTCTACGGGGTTCAGTGGGCAATGGTAGTGTCGTAGGCGCACAAGGAGGTGACCAGCAGCCTCCTGCGATGCAGTCACACGGTATCGCTCCCCGTTTGCGTGCAGTACATTGTCGACAAGCTTCATGAACTCCGCATTCGCCATGTCGCTGCTTCAGGCAACACCTTTTTTAGAAAGCCAAGCCTGTATGTCCTTTTCTCAGGCTACTCGTGCGCGGCACTTTTTTGTGCTTTACAGAATATGGCGCGTTATCTTGGATGTACTGCTTGGTGGTAGGAGTGGGACCAGCTTCTCGGAGAACGACTTTTCATTCTGGTCCATGTTCCTTCCCTCGTACTCGTCGCCTGAGATTTTCTTTGCTCGGAAGACTTCCGCTGCGCCTTGGGCGAAACCACGTTGGTTGCCACAGTGCGTGACAATCTGTCTGCCGCCTTGGCACTGGGATTTCAAAGACCAGTCGACAGACCAGATCGACTGTGCTTCGTGCGTAGACTGGACAGTGCCGCCCATCCACCGGCGTCGACCGACGTTTCACTGGCGAAACAAATTGGCCTGCCCTGGCGTCGCAGCTCAGCCATTTGGCTCAGGTACCGGCGGCGATACTGCAGAATGTGCGTCGCTTCTATGAGAAGTGCGTTCTGAGAGCGTTTCTTCTACTTGAAGCCAAGCGTGTTCAGCATCATCTGCATGGTCATTGTGGACACGGTCTGTAGCGTCTCATTTTCCTTGAAATGCTGCATCACCTTGGCGATGCTTAGAATTTCACCTGTCTAAAAAATTTCCCGATTGCGATACTACCTAATGCGAATTCTGAGCGCAGCATCGTGTTAGGGCTAGGACAACAGTCTTTGAAGTTTTGGCTTTCTGCGAGGTATCGATGGCGCCATAAATCACAATTTTTGTGAAATAGGACAACCCCCACTACGCCATTATTCGTCTTTCTGCGGATGAGCGAGGTACGCGTACGCATCTGTAAGGTATTATGTGCACTTTGTTGATGCGTCATGTGGCTGACGACGAAGAATAATGGCTGAGCACTTTGCAGTGCGTGGGAAGCAGTAAACCACACAGTCCTTGCGCAATTAGCATTGTGTGATGACTGCTTGTTATTTTACTCTTCTGCGACGCTATAATACATAGCTTAACGCGATTCCTTGCCCAGAATGACGGCTTTATAGTGTCCTTTCCAAAATGAGTTTCAAGCACTAGCGCGGCTCTGAGGTAGAATACTGTATTGCCACACAGAGGGCCCGGTATGAAATCCCATTCGATTTTGGGTATTGTTGTGTGATGTATTTTCTTTCTATCGGTTACATTTTTATGGCTGTCGGTTACACCACCGATGGTGACGGCAAAGTGACCGCGACGGGGGCGCCGCTCAACGCAGGAACGGGTGCCTAAGAGATGCGCACTAAAAGCAATGCGCGACCTCTCGCGCGGCGCTGAAGTCAAAACCGTCCAGCCTCTTCGCCCGATCACAGTCTTTCCCACAAGAACACTTCTTCGGTGGCACCGCTGTGCCTGCGTCCTCCGTCTGCGTTTCCCATCGATAGAGCGTTCGCTCGCTCCTGGGTGTTTTGCTGTCCTCTTGATAACTGAATGCCTACTTCCACTGTCCCCGCATTCTTCGCGAAGCGCGTTGAGAAAGCTGAAAGCTATCTCCTTCATTAGCTTGAGAAAACCACGCGCATTCGATGAATATCTCACTGGCGGCACCACTTGTGGGGCATGTTGCAGAGACACAACCAAATCGGGTGACACCATGTTGCCGAAAGGCGACGCATCACCACCAGGCAACAAGCATTCGCAGAGGTGCGTGCATGCAGGCTTTCTCTATTATTTTAACGAGTGATTGAAACACCCAGTACGCTGCTTTAAAAACATCAATCCTAACCGTGTTTTCACGTTCTGTGTAGTTTGCGAAATAGTCCGGACTGGATTGCTAAAATATTTGAGGAACTCTTTTCGGTGCTCCTGCAGCCCATATTGGACGAGAGATCCCTTGCTCTGGCAGTGCTGCCAGCTGCTTGTGAAACGGAGTGTAGTTAAATTTCCCATTTGAACGAAGGCCTTTCCGGCATCCCATATATGGAGGAAGTTGGCGTCAGGATTCTGGAAACATATCGATGCCACTTTGCAGAATGGCTAAAATCTAGACGCAATATCAATGATAACTAACAGACAATAAT